>NC_051319.1:217231-441282 GCF_015220235.1 Choloepus didactylus
TTTTCATTAATCGAATGTTTTCTAGTGTAACATTTTAATTCATTTGATAATGTTTAACCATAAATTTTTGTTATTTTTTTAGTGGTTGCTGTGGTTCTAATATAAATCTCTTAACTGCAGTTTCTATTTTCTGTTGTTTTTTTCTGCATCACACTTTCCTGTATCATATGCCTCATAATTTTTTGTTGAAAATAATATATTGTACCAACTTTGGCCACCCTACTGTGGGGCTTATTGTTGTTGTTATTGTTTTCCTTCTTGATTTTTTATTCGCTTAATGACTTGTCTGGACTAGTTCAGTGAAGTCAATTTTCCCTGCATATGTAGGCTCTTGTGCTCCTTGGTGAACACAGCTTTGTATGTGCACAGTCTTCCTGACCACCAGGGATGCCTGTGGTTTTAGCCAGCTCTCTGTTTCCCTGATCTCTCCACTAAGGTTCTGGCTGGTCTGCCTCTGTGGGTATGTACCCAGCTGTTAGCTTCCACTAATGGCTCACAGATTGCTCTATTGTTTTCAGTAACTTCCTCAGGCATAAAATGCTCCACAATCTGATCCAACTGAATTCAATCGCCTTGGCAGGGCATGGTTTTCCCAGTTTTTTAAGGTTTGCTCTGATCCTCCCCTGGGCAGAACCTCTGAGCTATGAAGCAGGAGCTACGTTGGGGGAATGGGGGGAAGATACAGGAGTTATAGCCAAGTTACCAGCACTGCCTAATATAGAACTGCTGTAGCCAAGTGTTCTAGTTTGCTAATGCTGCCAGAATGCAAAACACCAGAGATGGATTGGCTTTTACAAAAGGGGGTTTATTTGGTTACACACTTACAGTCTCAAGGCCATAAAGTGTCCAAGGTAACACATCAACAATCAGTTACCTTCACCGGAGGATGGCCAATGGTGTCCGGAAAACCTCTGTTAGCTGGGAAGGCATGTGACTGGCGTCTGCTCCAAAATTCTGGTTTCAAAATGGCTTTCTCCCAGGACGTTCCTCTCTAGGCTGCAGTTCCTCAAAAATGTCACTGTTAGTTGCAGTTGGGGTATTTGTCCTCTCTTAGCTTCTCTGGAGCAAGAGTCTGCTTTCAATGGCTGTCTTCAAACTGTCTCTCATCTGCAGCTCCTGTGCTTTCTTCAAAGTGTCCCTCTTGGCTGTAGCTCCTCTTCAAAACATCACTCTCAGCTGCACTGAGTTCCCTCTGCCCATCAGCTCATTTATATGGCTCCAATGATCAAGGCACATCCTGAATGGGTGGGGACATGCCTCCATGGGAATATCTCATCAGAGTTATCACCTACAGTTGGGTGGGACGCACCTCCATGCAAATCCAATCAGCACCAAAACGTCTGCACCACAAGACTGCATCAAAGAATATGGTTTTTTCTGGGGGACGTAATACGTTCAAACCGGCACACCAAGAGATGAAGAGGATGGGATCTGCTGGTGTTCATGCTGCAGAATATACCCAGAATAGCTCTTCTTCCCTAAGAAGTTGGTGGAGATGGGAGTGTCTACTCAGCCAGTGAGAGTGCCAGAGTTCTCATGCAGCACGGAACTGTGTGGTAAAGAGGGAGTGCATTTTCACCATCTGACCAGCCAGATCCTCCCTATGTAGTGAGGGGTGGGGAAGGGGAAATAGCATGGAGCTGTAGAAAATGGAATGTGCAAATCCAGCTGGCAAATCCACTCTGAATAAGATCCAGTGAAATCCCTATCAAAATCACAGCTGCCTGTTTTGCAATCAAAACTGATTCTGAAATTCATGCAGTAATTCATTACTGTATGAATTTTTCAATCTTTTTCAATCTTGAAAAAGAAGAACAAATTTGGAATATTCATTTTGAAATTCCTGGTTTCAAAACTTACTACAAAACTACAAAGCCACATGAACACAGTGTGGTACTGGCATAAGGATACACATATAAATCAATGGAACACAGTTGACAATCCTGAAATAACCCCTTACACTTTTAATCAATTGACTTTTCTACAGAAATGCCAACACAATTCAATGGTAGAAAATAGTGTTTTCAACAAATGGTATAGGGCAAGTAGATAGCCACATGCAAAAGAATGAAATTGTACCTCTACCTCAAAGTTGGTAGGGGTATACAAAAATTAAGTAAAAAATGGACCGTACAATAGTAACATTATAATAATATGTTTCCATTAAATATAACAAAGGCAATATACCAAAATTAAACATGTATGAGAGGGGGATTAAGGGAGGGATATGGGATTCTTGGTAGTGGTATTGTTTTTTGTCCTTACTATTATATTGTATTGTATGACATTTTAATTTTTATTATCTTTTTTATTATTCCCCAAAAAGAAAATACTTTTTCATAATAATCAATATGTTCAAGTGCTGACTGTGGTGATAATTGTACAACTATGTGATGATGCCATGAACAAACTGATTGTACACTGTGGATGGTTGTTGTTATGTGAATATATCTCTATAAGATTGTAGGAAAAAATATAAATAGAAGTAAAAGTGCTGGAGAAAACATGGAGAGAGGGATGTACCTATTTACTGTTGATAAGGAGGCAGAATGGTGTAGCCTTTCTGGAGGTCAGTGTGGTGGCTCCACAAGAAGCTAAGTATATGGGGCCATAAGGTCCTACAACCTCATTATGGGGTACGTATTTGGAAGATCCGAGAGCAGAGACATGAATGGACACTTGCACACTGGTGGTTATGGAGGCAGTATTCATGATATGCAGTGGGTGGAGGTGGCCTAAGGGTACACTGACTGAGGAACAGAAAGGTGAACTGTGGTGTATGCATGCAATGGAATATTGAGCAACTACAAGAAGGAGTGAAGCTATGAGACAAGCAACAAGGTGAATGGATCCTGTAGACAGCACGTTGAGTGAAGAAACCAAGGTAAACAGTACAATACCTCACAAATATGGACTAGCTACAATGTGTAAACCCAGAATTGAATCTTAGAGCACAACCTAATAGGGAAATGATTACTTTAATGGTCCCGAGATTGTAAGCTCTTACAGCAGTCAAATCTATTCCTGAATTGTAATGGCTGTCTTCAAACTCTGAGATGTTGATCCCTTAATACATAACCTGATTAGTCTCTGGAACATTGGGTATCTGTGTTACACCTGAAATTCAGAGCTAGAGCTTGGCAGATATGAATATCAGTACTTACACTTACAGTAACTGTTAAAAAAAAAAAAAAAAGCTGAAACAGAGCCCAGACTTCAATTAAAGATATGAATAAAGCAGATCTGGTTGAGAGTAGAACAAATCAGGCCAAAGGGTGTGGAAAGCCGCCTCCCGAATCGGGCCTAGCGTATGCGCTGCAGCCTGCTCTAGAGTTACCCCCGCCCATCGAGTGAGCCAAGATGGCGCCTGCATCCTGTTTCCGCATAGTGACGCATGTATCCACCACCCGCTCCTACCAATCGAAATCCTGTATACGCGATACTAGCCTAGAAGCTTATTGGTTGTTAATTGTGTATAAAAGGTCTTACCCGGACGGGGTAGGGTGAGACAGCCCACAAGGAGCCGTGCCTGACGGCCACATCGAGGCTGCTCTCCCACGAGGCGCCGTGCCCCGTGTGGGAACCAGTAACACAGAATGTTCATCTAGCTGTAGTAAAGGGCTTGCTTTCACAACTGCCGTGTGGTTCGAGTCGTGATTCATGACCAGGTTAGTTCGCGCAGTCTGCATCTCTCTCTCTCCTTCCCTGTTTCCCCTCGCCGGCCGGGAACCGGGGACCGAGCGGGGCAGCGCCGGACAAGTGGTGGCCCGTACGGGGAAGCTCCTCCTCCTGCCTCGCTCTCGACGGTCCCTCTGTGAGGAGAGCAGCGCTGCGCGTCGAGCTTACGGCGGACTTCCCGTGCCTGATCAACACGAGAAGGTGAGTGCGTCTTATTACATGATAGTTAGGGCCCGTGGGTTTTCAGGTGACCCCGGGGGACTCGGAAGAGCTCTCCGAGTGACTGAAGTATAGTGCCGACTGCAATCATGGGGCAGTCCGGAAGTTCACCTCTCTTAGCTCCCTTAAAGAACCTTTTGAAACAACGGGGTATCTCGGTCAGGAAAAGCTCCCTTCAGTGTTTTCTTGATGATGTTGATACTTTTGCCCCTTGGTTTGCCTGCACCGGCAGCCTTAGCCTACCCTCTTGGATGAAGCTCGGTCGCGACATAGACCGAGCGCGCCAGACGGGCGTGTGTATGGACCCGATTCTAGTACCCGTATGGGAGACCGTCCGTGCGGTCCTTGAACTAGAATCGGCTACCGGCCTAAGCCCGTCCTCTGTCTTGCAAGAAGCACGGTGCGCGCTCCAAGAAACCCAGTCAGTTTCGTCAGCGGACGGCTCCTGTAAGGGCAAACCGCCGGAGTCCAGTGACTCTGACTCAGAGTCAGATAGCGATACTGACGAGAAGGCGGAAGCATCCCCGCTAATTGAGTGGGAGGAGCCTCCCGCCACACCCGTGCGGCCTTCCGCCCCGCCAATGTCTACCGCTGCACCCCCAGGGACACCCCAGCTCCCAACTGACGCCTTGGGCGGTCCCACCAAAGGACCTTGCCGAGAGCTCCCTCTAGTGGCCATGCCCAGTAAATGTAATTATCCTTTGCTGCCAGACCCGGAAACCCCGATGGGTCGGTCAGGGGAGGGGCAACCTTTGCCGTACCCCCCGCCCGAGTATACAGGCCCTCAGGACCCTTTGCCATTAGGTAGTGGTGGGAGACATTTCTGGAGATGGAACCCTTTCACAACATTTAGACCTTTTGGCATGCTGGGTGGCTACCAGCCACTTGAGCCGCAGCCAGTCTCAGAAATGTACCCGGTTATTATCAATCCCCAAGGTGGCAATCGGCACGAATCATATGATTACAAACTATTGAGGGAATTGAGGCAGGCCGTCCATCAGTATGGCCCCAATGCCCCTTATACCTTGAACATGATCGAGAACCTCTCTGCTCTAAATCATACACCCGCAGATATTTTTCAGCTAGCCCGTGCTTGCTTGCCGTCAGGCCGATTCATAGATTGGAAAGCATGGTTTGAGGAGTTAGCTGAAGAGCAGGCCGCAAGGAATGCGGCGGGGAGACGTGGCGGGTGGAATGCTGACATGCTGTTGGGGAGAGGCGCCCATGCCCAGAACCAAACGGGTTTCCCACAAGAGGTCTATGCCCAGATCTTCCGCTGTTTTGTGGGTGCCTGGAAAAAGCTAACAGGTGAGGGAGAGGCTCAGGCCTCACTCAGCAATATACACCAAGGCCCCACAGAACCATTTGCGGATTTTGTAGCCAGGATGCAAACCGCAGCTGAGAGAATCTTCTCAGATCCAGGAGTAGCAGAGACTGTGGTTAAGCAAATGATTTTTGAGCAGTGCAACAAGGAGTGCAAAGTTATCCTGGCACAAAACAGAGCAAAAAATTTGACAGAGTGGGTCAGGCTCTGTAGAGATGCTGGCAGCCCTTTAACTAATGCAGGTCTAGCTGCCATGCTAGCCAGCTCCCTACAGGTGGCTACAAAAAGCCCGAGAACCTTAGGGGCAAAGTCTAACGGGTGCTATGGCTGTGGCCAATCAGGGCACTTTAAGAGAGATTGTCCCAATAGACGTCAACCCCCTGCCACTCAACGGTTTGGCGAACCAGGTGCAGCAACCAGGCCGTGTGGCCGTTGCCACAAAGGCCCCCACCGCGCAGAAGACTGTAAATCGGTTTTCGATGCGCAGGGTAGACGCCTCTCTGGCCGCCCCGAGCAGATTCCAAAAAACGGGAAGAGGGGGTCCGCCCTTTCGACGGACCCCCTTGCATGCCATTCGACAACACAGGATCCGATCAAATTCGTGCGTCCCCCGGCTCAGCAGGACTGGACCTCTGTGCCACCTCCAGACTCGTACTAACCCCCTCCATGGGTGTCCAGTTAGTAGGGACCTCCTTCAAGGGGCCCTTACCGGCTGGTACTGTAGGGCTCATATTGGGAAGAGCATCCACGGCCCTGAAAGGATTAACAGTTATACCAGGACTTGTAGATTCAGATTTCACAGGCCGTGCCCAAGTTATGGTTCAATCTCAGCGGGGCACCTTAGTCATTGCAGAAGGTGATAAGCTGGCGCAGCTCCTGCTCTTACCCAGCTTACATGCAGTCTTTCCAAGCAGAATCAGACAGAGAGGGGAAAAAGGGTTCGGATCCAGTGGAGCGATTTTTGAGGGACTCCATATGTCCCTGGAGTCTCGACCTATGCTAACCATTAAGGTGCAAGGCAGATCTTTCTTGGGCCTGCTCAATACAGGGGCCGATCGGTCTATCATAAGACAACAAAAATGGCCCCCCACCTGGCCAACGAGCAGGGCGGAAGAGCCCATTAGAGGAATAGGCCAAATTTCAGCGCCCATGCTCAGTGCAGCTGCCCTTCATTGGGCCGATGAAGAAGGACACCAAGGCAGTTTCCAGCCTTATGTATTAGCCCTGCCTGTGTCTTTGTGGGGAAGAGACATTCTGACCCAAATGGACGTTACTTTAATTAGCGGCTACTCCCCACCTCTAAGCGACTGCTAAAAGAAATGGGGTATACCCCCGGCAAGGGTTTAGGAGCTTCACTGCACGGACGTGCGGAGCCTATACAAGCTGCCCCCAAGTCTGACAGACGAGGCTTGGGTTTTTCATAGGGGCCACTGAGGAGAGATTCCCACCCACACCTATAAAACTAAAATGGAAAACCGAGGCTCCGGTGTGGGTGCCTCAGTGGCCCTTGCCACAGGAAAAACTTGCAGCGTTGCACGCCCTAGTATCAGAACAACTAGAAAAGGGCCATATCGCCCCTTCCACGTCACCGTGGAACACCCCTATATTCGTAATAAAAAAGAAATCTGGTAAATGGAGACTGCTACATGATCTAAGAGCTATTAACGATTGCATGGAGCCTTTAGGGCCCGTTCAGATGGGACTGCCCCTCCTCTCGGCATTACCGGAGCACTGGTCGATTTTCATCATAGATCTGAAAGATTGCTTCTTTTCTATTCCGCTCCACCCTGAAGACACCCCTAAGTTTGCCTTTACTGTGCCCTCTAGTAATCAAGAGGAGCCCTGTCAACGCTTTGAATGGACAGTCCTGCCCCAAGGCATGGCTAATAGTCCTACCATGTGCCAGCTGTATGTCGCTGCGAAGCTAGCTAGCACTCGGCAGCAGTTCCCTCAAGTGAAAATCATCCATTATATGGATGACATTCTCTTAGCCCATAGAGACACAGATCTTCTTAAAACAGTTTTGTCACATTTAGTCCTTAGTCTTAGAGAAGCTAACCTAGAGATTGCCCCTGAAAAAATCCAAATGACTGACATTACCACTTTCCTGGGGGCGAAAGTCGCACCCACTCATGTTTCCCCCCAAAAGGTGTCTCTCAGGCTAGACAATATACACACTCTCAATGATCTACAAAAACTCATGGGGGATATCAATTGGATCCGTCCATACCTAAAAATACCCAATGTCAAACTAACACCTTTGTTCGACCTGTTGAAGGGGGATTCTAATATAAACTCACCTCGAAGCTTCACTCCAGAGGCAAGGCGAGCACTATGCCAGGTGGAACAGGCGCTCAGTGGCGCTGCATTGAAGAGAATAGACCCTGATGAGCCTTTTGAAGCCTGCGTGCTGCCGACAGAATTACAGCCCACTGCGGTACTGTGGCAGCGGGGGCCGCTGCTCTGGGTCCACCCTGGAGTTTCCCCCAAAAAAGTCCTAGAGCACTATCCTACAGCGGTTGCAGACTTGGCCCTAGAATGCATTAAAAGGGCTGTGCAGCATTTCGGTCAGCAGCCCAAAAATCTCAGGGTGCCTTATTCTTCCCAGCAGCTTGAGATACTCACTGGATGCATAGATCAATGGGCCATTCTCCGGTGTACATTTCTTGGTCCCATTAACAATCAGTTCCCTAAGGCTCCTCTCTTGCAGTTTGTCACCCCGGCACCCAGTGATTTTTCCCAAAGTAACCTCTCCTAGGCCACTAGCAGGCGCCCCCCACCGTATACACGGACGGCTCCAGCTCTGGAACAGGGGCGTATTGTGTGGAGGGGGACACTCCTAAAACAGTGCTCTTCCAACCACAAAAGCCTCAATGGGTAGAACTGCAGGTTATCATTGCAGTCCTGGAAAGCCTTTCCGAGCCTTAAATGTCGTCTCGGATTCTGCTTATGTTGTGAACTCTGTACAAATTTTAGAAACGGTGGGCATTGTTAAACATTCCTCTACAGTAAGGACGTTCTTTGCCAAACTACAGGAGGTTATATGGACCAGGCAACACCCTTTTTACATAACCCATATTAGAGCCCACACAGGTTTGCCTGGCCCTATGGCCCAGGGGAACCATAGCGCAGATGTAGCCACTCGACAGCTGCACATCTTTCCGACGCTGGTACCGTATCAACAAGCCCGAGAATTCCATGCCAAGTTTCACATCAATGCAGGTACCCTAGCTAAGCGGTTCAGCATACCACGTGCAGCTGCTCGAGATATTGTCCGAGCCTGCAACAATTGTGCAGAGCAGAGAGCAGTCCCCTCGGTTGGGGTCAACCCTAGGGGTCTCACCCCAGGGGATACTTGGCAGATGGATGTCACTCATCATTCAGAGTATGGTAAGATCAAGTACTTACATGTGTCGGTGGACACATGCTCCCAAGTTTTATTTGCCTCTGCTGAACCAGGAGAAAGAGTCTCCCACGTCATTGCACACTGCCTTGCTGCATGGGCAGCTTGGGGTAAGCCAAAGACGTTAAAGATGGATAACGGGCCTGCCTACACTAGTAAATCCTTCCAAAAATTTTGTGACAACATGGATGTCCAATTAAAACATGGCATCCCCTATAACCCTCAGGGGCAAGGAATCATTGAAAGAGCGCACAGATCTCTCAAAGACTTGCTTAAAAAACAGAAAGAGGGTATAGGCCACGGCCTGTCCCCAAAAGCTCGACTGTCTGTAGCCTTGCTCACATATAATTTTTTAAACGAAAATTCACAAGGAATGACACCTGCCCTGCAACACACCACCCCGAGTCCTCCGCATAGAGGTCTAGTCCGTTGGAAGGATGTCCTGTCGGGGCAGTGGAAAGGCCCTGACCCGGTGCTCAGCTGGGCCAGAGGCTCTGTTTGTGTTTTTCCCCAGGAACCAGGACGTCAACCAGTGTGGGTTCCGGAAAGACTGGTGAGAACTGTGACATCACCTGAAGAAGCCAAGGAACAGCTGTCAGAAACGCCAACGAATATACAACCTGAACCATTAGACCAAGCCTCCGACCCTGCTGATGATGGCGACGACCGACAAGACGATAATAGTAGGACTGACCACCCCGCGGTTGCCCAAAAAGAGGATCGGTAACTCTGTTCTTTGCTCTCCTATAGCAATCCTTCTAATCTGCCTTTTTATATTTCCTCCACAAGCTTCAACGAGTCCTTCCCCCTCACCAATGACACACTGATCCTCTCTTTGCTAACCTCTCTGTCAAGGTTGTCAACACCACAGTTGCGGCGAATGCTACTTGTGAAACTGGTAATGGCGAGTTAAGTAAGGGAGTCTTGCTTGAATTTCTTAACGTTACAGGGAAGAGCCGCCAGTCTTGTGAAGGGATCTTGAGTAAAAAGGAGACTCAAAGGTGCCTTTTCCTTCCAGGGCTTGCTCCTACAGTCTGCAACCGTTCCAAAGACCCGGATGCCTCGCCGCCCCGCTATCCTAGTGTATCGCCCAAGTTATGTCTGGCTCCCCGTCAAGGCAACCGACTGGGTTGGCCCTGTTTCTCAAGTTGTTTCACTTAACAATATCCCCTTCTCTAAGTCTAGGCGTCCAAGAGGCATAAAAGAATGGCTATCGAATGCTGCCAGTGTAGCTTCCTCTTTGTTTGTCCCAACGATCGGGCAGGCTGTGCTACAAGCATGGACAGATCGGCAGCTCGCCATAACGATGGAAACGGTAAATGGCTTGGTCAACCTTACCCGAGACGTGCTACGCCGCCACAATCAGATGCTGAACTTAAATTTCCAGGCCATTCAGAAACTCCAAGCGGAGATAGATGAACTTGGACTGGAAATAGATGGACTCTGGAGAGTGCTTCAGCAAACATGTGACACCCGGTGGCTTACGGTTAAACTCTGTGTCACTCCTGTCAGGGCCAACGTGACCGGAAGCATTTCCAGAGTCTCTGATTGGCTGAAAAGGTCATATTTTCCTGAATTTGTTAATCTCTCCCAACAGGTGGAATCTAGTTTAGACACAATTGGGGGGATCAAGTTAAAACCCGTTAAAGTCGATCTCTCCGGGTTAGGCGAGGTTCTACAGAAACTATTGCACAGTGTTTCTTCCTGGTTCTCTTGGCCCAATTTAACTAATTGGATCCTCATTGCAGTGGGATTATTGGTGGGATTAGTCGTTGTTAAATGTTTGCTAGAACGCCTGTTTCAAGCGCAGCAGCAATTGCGTGTTACCACTATGATGGCTATGACTCCCACCTCTGTTACCCCCGATAGTGACCGATTTATTAACCATACCCCTTCCTGGTCGCCTCAGGTGGGGCGCTTTGGAGCAAAATTTGTAGCGAATCGCATGGCTGTTTCTCGGGTGTAAAAGGCGACACCAGTAGTCATAATTTTGTCTCAGGTGGGTCTCTAGGGCAGAGTCCTAGTTGTGGCCAGACTGGACCCTAGCCATTGCACAGAGACACCTAGTGACACCCCGACTCTGGTTACTGCTGTTCCTGCCCCCGTCGTTGTTCCCCAGTTGCCAGGCAAAGCACTGCAGGGAGAGTCACGTTGCTTCCAGCTTACGGACTCTCCGGTCTCCATATGACGTGAGCATTCTGGTTGGTGCTAGAGGCTCCGCCGCTGGATGGCTGAGGCCTAGTCCAGACTCCCCAAAGCACCAAAGAGGTTGTGAACCATTTGGGTTCACGGGAGCACGCTCATCACTGGAGACACTGGGTCAAAAATAAATAAGAAAGGGGGAGATGTGGAAAGCCGCCTCCCGAATCGGGCCTAGCGTATGCGCTGCAGCCTGCTCTAGAGTTACCCCCCGCCCATCGAGTGAGCCAAGATGGCGCCTGCATCCTGTTTCCGCATAGTGACGCATGTATCCGCCACCCGCTCCTACCAATCGAAATCCTGTATACGCGATACTAGCCTAGAAGCTTATTGGTTGTTAATTGTGTATAAAAGGTCTTACCCGGACGGGGTAGGGTGAGACAGCCCACAAGGAGCCGTGCCTGACGGCCACATCGAGGCTGCTCTCCCACGAGGCGCCGTGCCCCGTGTGGGAACCAGTAACACAGAATGTTCATCTAGCTGTAGTAAAGGGCTTGCTTTCACAACTGCCGTGTGGTTCGAGTCGTGATTCATGACCAGGTTAGTTCGCGCAGTCTGCATCTCTCTCTCTCCTTCCCTGTTTCCCCTCGCCGGCCGGGAACCGGGGACCGAGCGGGGCAGCGCCGGACAAAAGGGTAGAAGTTGAAACTGACTGTGTTCAAACTTCAACTGCCATGTGAGACCAAGGGAAGAGATGTTTATTTGGTGCAGAATCTATATTTTCTAAACAATATAACTTCTACAGTCAGTTTGTTCAAACACCACAATTACATGGAACTTTGAATAGGAAGTGAGCTATGGTAGGTCTGTATAGATTAGAATGAAATAGCAACACATTCTAAAGTAATTTGGGTGGAGAATAAATATATATATATGTGGAGCCCCCCTGAAGAGCTGGGAGAGGATGCAGAAGTGTTGGACTTCCTCACCTGGATTGTTGCTGATGTTCTCACAAACACTGGGGACTGACAGCTTGATATGCTGAGCCTTCTTTCTTGGGACTGGTCCCTATGAAGCTTGTTGCTGCAAGGAGAGGCTAAACCTGCTTATAACTGTGCCCAAGAGTCTCCCCCTGAGTGCCTCTTTGTTGCTCAGACGTGGGCCTCTCTCTCTAAGTCACCTTTGCGAGTGATCTCGCTGCCCTCCCCCGTACGTGGGACCTGACTCCCAGGGGTATAAATCTCCCTGGCAATGCAGGATATGACTCCTGGGGATGAATCTGAACCCAGCATCATGGGATTGAGAACATCTTCTTGACCAAAAGGAGGGTGCGAAATGAAACAAAATAAAGCTTCAGTGGCTGAGAGATTTCAAATGGAGTCGAGAGGTCACTCTGGTGGACATTCTTATGCACTATATGATAACACATTTTAGGTTTTAGTATATTGGAATAGCTAGAAGTAAATACCTGAAACTACCAAACTCCAACCCAGTAGCCTTGACTCTTGAAGTCGATTGAATAACAACATAGTTTACAAAGGGTGACAGCGTGATTGTGAAAACCCTGTGGATCGTACTCCCTTTATCCAGTGTATGGATGGATGAGTAGAAAAATGGGGACAAAACCTAAATGAAAAATAGGGTGGGATGGGGGGGTGATTTGGGTGTTCTTTTTTATTTTTATTTTTTATTCTTATTCTGATTCTTTCCTGTGTAAGAAAAATGTTCAAAAATAGATTGGGGTGATGAATGCAAAGCTATATGATGGTACTGTGAACAGTTGATTGTACACCATGGATGATTGTATGGTATGTTAATATATCTCAATAAAACTGAATTAAAAAAAATCCCAGTAAAAAAAAATGGACCATAAACATAACTGTAAGAGTTAAAACTATAAAACTCCTAGAAGAAAACATGCAAATAAACTTTCATGCTTTGGGGTTAGGCAATGTTTTCTTATATATGACATGAATCCCATTTGGTCACAGTGTATAATCCTTTTCATATGTTTTTCTTGATACATACTCCTTGGATTGTTCCTAATTTCCAGAGTGCTGAAAAAGTGGATTTTGACAGCTTTTTCAGTGTTCTTGTTGCTTTATGGAGAGGTAGATCTTCTGAGTTCCTTACTCTGCCATTACCACTGATGTAACTTTAGTGAAAAAGCTGATCTCAAATGGCTATATATTTTATAATTCTGCTTATATGACATCCTTGAAATGAAAAATTATAGACTTGGAGAACTGATTAGTAGTTGCCAGGGATGAAAAGGGGTGGGGAAGTGTGATCCCAAGAAGTAGTACACATGGAATCCAAGTACACAGAATTAGTGCAAATGAATGCAGGTTTGAAAAAATGAAAATTGAGTATGGTCTATTTATGGTAATAGAATAATTTTTTTTAATCGAATATAGTCTGTAGTCTAGTTTTTCATACTGCACCAATTGCGGGACACTGATTACGTGCCTTAACTTGGCGGGCCTGGGCTGGGGGACCGGATCCACCCCTGGGGAGGGTAGTGGGTACGGGTGAGTGCGCCCTCTACAGCCCCCCGGGCCTGGGAAAGTGAGGCCGGAGGCAGGCCCCATTTCCTCACCCAAAATATACCAAATGTTAGGAGAGGCTTGCCGGAGGGAACCGCCTTTTCCCCACCCCCTTATCTTGCCCGGACACTCCCCGTTGCCAGCGCAACTCCCATCACCACCGGTGCGCATACATTGTTGCCGGACACCGTTACGGGAGCAACTCTCGCCCCTTTTCAATCAACCTCCGCGCCCTCTCAGAACCAATCCAAGCCTTTAACCCCTACAGCTACCCCGCCCTCTAAACCGCCCGATATAAACTTGTACTCTCCCCTAATAAAGCTCTCTCTCTCTTGGGTTTCATCATCCTAAAAGAAACGTGTCCCGCCTGTTCCTTTCTCGCCGCCCTCCATACTTGCACGCCTCCCGCCGGGGACCTGGCCAAGTCCCCCGCCTCGCCCTCGCCTCCGGGAAAGAGCCCCCGCCGCCGGTACCCTCGGAGCAATCCTGGGAGCTTAGGATTTAGCAACCGGCCGCCACCCTCCCCCAGACGAATCAACTGCGACCGCAACCAATGTCAGTTTTTTGATTTTGTTATTGTACTACTGCTATATAGGATGTCATTACTGGGGGACTCTGAGTGATGAGTACCTGGGGGTTTGTACTACTGTTACAACTTCCTATAAGTTTACAATTATTTCAAAATGAAAAGTTAAAAAAGAAACAAATGGCTTTCCAAGAAAAACAAAAGACACTTTTAAAAACTGTCTATGTTATCAAGAAAACAGAAAAGTAAAAAAGTGAGTAAAAACAATATAAAAAAATTTCAAAGCATTTAAAGTTCATGAAGTGGCATTAACTTAAGATCTCAATATTCACTGGATTAAAATGGGATTTGAAATAGTTGGACATCTAGAGTAAAAAACTATCTGCCATTCCATTATTGATTCAAATCTGCATGTTACTTCTATGTGTAAAATACATAAAATGAGCAGTTTTCACTTTGTTTTGTTTGTGGTTCTTTACCATGGATCATAAACATATAAGAAATGCTGTGATAAAAAAGGATAACTGAACTATGTTTAAAAAAACTCATATTTAATTTCAAGAACTAAATTAAGTTACTATATATTATATATGAGTCCCACTGGGTCACAGTGTACAATCCTTTTCATATGTTTTTCTTGATACATACTCCTTGGATTGTTGCTTTATATAATTATATAATATATACTAATTTAATTTAGTTCTATATATTTAATATATATTAAATTAAATTATTATATATCATATATTAATCTTATAAAATTAGGCAAGAAACCCTATGATTAGGAATGGGGTGCCAGTATTAGCTAATAGCAAGGAAATCATGAAATCTTGTAGCTACAAAGAATGCCGATCCATAAATATTGTCAAGGACGCAAGTGATGTTTTGAAATCTTCTGAAAGTCGTGTTGCCTCCCACCTCCCAAGTCCCCTTCTTGGCCTGGCTTCCCACACTGCTCCAGCCCACCCCTGGGCCTCACCCAGGACCCTAGCGCACAGCTTTCGTTCCCATCTCTTCTGCACACATGGGGCCTGACTCTCGTTCCCCTCTGCCTGGCCTGCCCTCCTTTTCACATCTGGGCTATGCTTCCCCACAGGCAGCCTCAAGCCCACGATGGCATGTATCCTGGGTCTCTTCAAAGCAGCTTGGCCCCCAGCCCTGCTTGCAAGTCCCCACCTAGATGTGCTACCCTCTCTTCCACTGTACTGAGTTGGAGTGATTTCATTGGAACACGTGCAGTTTCTCTCGCAGCCCTGATCAGGCTGGCTGGGTTGTCTCATCTTCGTGACTGAGCCCGGAGCTCTAGGAGGACAAATGTTAGAGTTCCAGGCCTGTGAGACCCTCACCCTTGGAATCCTGCTTTACTCACAGCATAATCCGCGCGGGCTCCAGATGCATGTCCGGAGGTGGCTGCAGTCAGGCAGGATGTGGAACGGCTCCATCTAGGAGGTCCCCAGTTTACGGATGGCAATGCCATCCCGTCTTCAGGGAAGTTTGGTGCATGCAACCTGCTTGGGTCTGTAATCTCTGGAGAGCCTGCTGTAATCTCCTGACCGTGTGACGGATTTAGTAAAATTCCAGCTAGCTAGCCATGCAGATGGACGAGACAGGGCTGGGTGCCGTCCACATGGCCAGTCCTGCCATTCCCAGAGAGGACGCCCCACATGGACCCCTCGCAGCTCTAGAACAGAAGACCCGGGTGTCTCAAAGAGCAGCGGAACCCTTCACTGCCCAATCTGGGGACGGCAAAGCGGATTCGAATCTCTGAATCGAGGGGTTATAGAATAATCACAGAGCCTTTGAATTAGAAATGAATAGCCACCAGCTTGGGGAAGCCCCCAAGCTGAGCTGACCCTGGGCTGTCCTCTGTGGTCCATTATCAGCGGTCCGAGGGTCCTGTAGCATCCTTGACTCCCTGCTGGTGGGTGCAGGGCAGAGAATGAGGGGCAGGGTAGGAGGGGCGGGGGTGAGGGGAGAGGTGGGCGTGGTCGAGGGGTGGGGGAAGAGGTGGGAGGGGCGGGTGAGGGGAGAAGTGGGAGGGGCAGGGGTGGGGGGAGAAGTGGAAGGGGCGGGTGAGGGGCGAGGTGGGAGGGGCGGGGGTGAGGGGAGGGGTGGGAGGGGCGGGGGTGAGGGGAGGGGTGGGAGGGGCCAGACTCCTCCGTCCCGCAGCCCACAGACCCTTCCCCTGCCCTCCGGGTACACTGACACATGGGCTGGGTGGACAGCTGTCGGCCAGCATGGACGTCCGCAGGCACTGATACTCTGAGCCGGAAAGGTCTGGAAGGGCGTTGGCACCATCAGAAGAAGCTAAGAGGCTGCGAGAGGCTCACCCTGCCCCACACCCGCGGCGCGGCGGGAGCTCGAGCTGCACAAAGCCTCCCCACCCCTCGTTCTGCGCTCTAGTTGAAGGCAGGGAGGCACTGCTCCAACCCGCCCTGCGTGAAAATCAAGGATGACCGCTGCACCCCCGGAGAAGGTGCCCCAACAGGGGGCCAGGGGCTCGTCGAGGGCCTGGGTCCTCCCTCCCGTGGG
Source organism: Choloepus didactylus (assembly GCF_015220235.1). Lineage (NCBI taxonomy): Eukaryota > Metazoa > Chordata > Mammalia > Pilosa > Megalonychidae > Choloepus > Choloepus didactylus. The sequence continues at coordinate 233,599 of NC_051319.1, forward strand.
AGCCCCAGCTCCTCCCCGCCCGTCGCGAGGCCCTCCGGGGCCCGGGGCTGGAGACACGCCCCGCGCCCCATCTCCACCTCGGCGCGTCGCTACCGTGGCAGCGGGCCTGGGCGGGGCGCAGCGCGGGGAGACCAGCCCCTAGCCCCGGGCCAGGGAAGCACTTCCAGAGGAAGGGGTGGGAACAGCGTTCAGGACGGGATGCCAAACACCAGACCCAACCCCACCCCAACGCCGCCTCTCTCCTGCCAGATCGTCTGCCTTTGAACTTGGGGAAAATGGGAGGCAGATTCCTGCGGTCGGAAAACTGTCGGCCTGTGGGACCGCTTCCCTGCGGCGGATCTGGGGATCTGAGATTGTGCGAGGGGGCAGGCGGCTGGCCACGCCGACCCCACTCCACCGCCCTCCCTGATGGGTCAGTGCCAGCAGCCAGCCGAGCCTGGCTCTGTCCTGCAGCCTGGGAGGGTCGTGAGGACAAGGGGACAGCAGACACGGGGTCAGCACAAGGACAGCTTCCATCCCGCAGCGCAGCCTCCTCCTGGGGTCAGCCAACCCGTGCTGGCACGGCTGACACCCCTGGGACCCTCCACCAGCCAGGGCAGCGGTCAGTGACTCCACGCCCCCTGGGGACTGCAGCACCCGGCTGCGCGTCGCTCGCCCCGAGGGGAAGCTCCTCAGGGTGGGGAGGGCTCTGTTCCCTCCGCCACGAAGCCGCTCCAGGGACAAGTTTCCCAAGAAAGGGCCTGGCCCTGGCTGCCTTCCATGGCAGACTCGGGGCTGAGGAGTGCAAGGCCGACGCCCTGCCTTTGTGAGTGCTCCAGGTATTTAACGAGCGCCCCAACGGGTCAGCCAGAGGACTCAGGAGGCTGCCCCACCCCAGTGGTGGGGCCCGGTCCAGCCTCGTTAAGGAGGGCTGGGCAGCCCGGCATCTGTGGAATGTTCTCCAGCTTCCAGCCCTGCAGGAGCCTAGGACCGCGGAGGCTGCACGGGCTCCCAAGGTCAGGCTGCAGGTGGGACGGCCCCTCTGATCCATCCGTCGCCAGGTGCAGGAGCTCCGCATCCTGCCCGCCCAGCTAAGCCAGTGCTTGGGGGTCTTCCAGAACAGACCCGCTCTGCATTGACCCAACACCCTCTCCCTACACCCTCAAGGATTTTTGTGTGCACCCAGATAATAATCAACCAGCACCATGTAACTAGCACATCTTTTGGAAAGCTGTCAGTTATCTTAACCCAGCCTCCAATGATGGACATTTAGTTCGTCATCAATATTTGGCTATTACAGATAAGGCTCCCACGATGTTTTCTTGCGCACAGAACATATATTCTTGTATGATGGATCTTGTAAAATGGAATTGCTTGGTGGGAGGGTGGGCACAGTTTAAAAGTTGGTCAGATTGCCCTCAAAAGGGGGCTGGCCAATGCACAGCCAAGGTGTATTCTAGAAGGTGAGCTGCTTACATGTTTTATGGGCAGTGTGGGAGGCTGTCCACTTCCTTGCAGCTGGGGAGGGTCACATGCCATTATTTTATAAATGCTTCCTCATTCCAGCTCCAGGGTTGGCCAGCTCCCACCCACAGATCAAATCTGGTCTGCCACCCATTTTTGTGTGATTTGTGAGCAAAGTTTTATTTTTTTAATTATTTTTTTTATTAGAACAATCGTAGGTTTACAGAAACATCAAGTTCTCATATGCCCCCTTCTCACACACAGTTTTCGCTATCAACATTCTGCCTGAGTTTACAATTCATGAAACTGTATTATTATAATTATGCTATTAACTTTAGAACACTCTTAACATTCTGTTGTTGCAGTTCTATGGGGTGTTTTGTGTGTTTGTGTATGTATGTGATAACTTACATACAGCCTAAAATTTCTCTTTTTTTTCCTTTTCTAAGATACAGTTCAATGGTGTTAATTACATACCAACAGTTGTTATTTATTTCTCCATCATCCATTGCCCCAAACTGAAACTCCATACCAATTAAACATTAACTCCCCATTCCCGTCACCTACTTGGCAACTGGTTACTTATATTCTGGTTTCTGACTTCATGTATATGCTTATTCTGCTTATTTCTTTTAAGTGAGAACACACAATATTTGTCCCTTTATATCTGGCTTATTTCACTCATTCTGATGTCTTCAAGGTTCATCCATGTTGTAGCATATACCCAAACTTCATTCCTTCTTACGGCTGAATAATATTCCATTGTATGTGTATACCACATTTTGTTTATCCTCATCTGTTGAGGGACACTTGGGTTGCTTCCACCTTTTAGCAATTTTGAATATGGTCACTATGAACTTCTGTGTGCAAATGACTATCTGAGTCTCCACTTTCAATTCTTTTGGATATATACCTAGAAGTGGGATTGCTGGGTCATATGTTATATCTAAAATTTCTGAGGATTTGCCATAGTGTTTTCCACAGTGAATGCACCATTTTAAATTCCCACCAACAATGTCGGAGGGTTCCCATTTCTCTACATACTCTCTAGCACTTGTTATTTTCTGTTTTATTATTTATTTATTTATTTAATTTTTATAGGAGCCATTCTAGTGGTTGTGAGATAATATCTCATCATGGTTTTGCTTTACATTTCCCTGGTGACTAACGATGTCTGGTATCTTTTCGTCTGTTTATTGGCCATTTGTGTATCTTCTTTGGAGAAATGTCTATTCAAATCTTTCCCCGCTTTTTTAATTGGATCATGTGTCATTTGTTATTGAGATGTAGAACTTGTTTTTAAATTCTGGATGTTAAATCCTTATCAGATATATAGTTCCCAAATATTTTCTCCCATTCTGTGTGTTGATTTCTTTCTTTCTTGATAAAGTCCATTGATGCATAAAAGTTTTTAATTTTGATGGATCCCTGTTCTGGTTTGCTAATGCTGCCAGAATGCAAAACACCAGACATGGACTGGCTTTTATAAAGGGGGTTTATTTGGTTACACAGTTACAGTCTTAACGCCGTAAAGTGTCCATCAACAAAGAGTACCTTCACTGGAGAAAGCCCCTTGGTGTCCGGAAAACCTCTGTTAGCCAGGAAGGCACGTGGCTGGCGTTTGCTTGCTTCCAGGTTGTGTTTCAAAATGGCATTCTCCAAAATGTCTGCATCAGCTTCCAATGGACTTCTTCAAAATGTCTCTCAACTCCAGTTAGGTATGAGCTCCTTCTCCTTCTGCCTGAGCTTGTATAGTGCTCCAGAAAGGCCCACACTGAATGGGCAGGGCCATGCCTCCATGGAAATTATCCAGTCTGAGTTATCACATACAGTTGGGTGGGTCACATCTCCATGGACACTGAACCAATAGGTTCCAACCCAATCCACACTAATACATCTGCCCCTACAAGAATGCATGAAAGAATATGGCTTTTTCTGGGAGACATAAATATACAAACTGGCACAAGTCCCATTTATCTACTTTTGCTTTTGTTGCTTCTGCTTTGGTGTACTCTAAGCAACCACTGCCTACCTGAAGGTCTTGATGATGTTTCCCTATATTTTCTTCTAGGAGTTTTACAGCTCTACTTTTATTGAGGGCTTTGATCCATTTTGTGTTAATTTTTGTATGTGGTGTGAAGTCAGGGCCCATCTTCAATATTTTGCATATGGATTTCCAGTTCTCTCAGCACCATTTGTTGAAGTGACAAAGGACTTCACACCTTTGTCAAAAGATCAGTTGGCCAAAGGAGTGAAGGTTTATTTCTGAACTATCCATTAGATTCCATTGGCCTATATGTTTGTTCCAGTACCAGTATCACACTGTTTTGATTACTGTAGCTTTGTAATAAGTTTTAAAATCAGGAAACATGTGTCCTCCAAATTTGTTTTTCTTTTTTCAAGATGGTTTTGGCAATTCAGGGCTGCTTACCCTTCCATATGAATCTGATGATTGGTTTTTCCATTCTGCAAAGTCTGTTGGAATTTTGATTAGAATACGTTGAATCAGTATCCCTTTGGGTAGAATTTACATCTTAACAATATTTAGTCTTCCAATCCAGGAACACAAAATATCATTCCATTTACTTAGGTCTTTAAATTTTTTCAGGAGTGTTTTGTAGTTTTCCATGTACAAATCTTTTGCATCCTTGGTTAAATTTATTCCTAGATATTTGATTCTTTTAGCTGCTATTGTAAATGGACTTTTTTTCCTTGATTTCCTCTTTGGATTGTTCATTACTGGTGTATAGAAACACCAGTGATTTTTTGCATGTGGATCTTGTACCCCGCCACTTTGCTGAATTCAATTATTACTTCTACTAGCTTTGTTGTGGATTTTCCAGGATTCTCTATGTATAGGGTCATGTCATCTTCAGATAGGGAGAGTTTTACTTTTTCCTTTCCAGTTTGGATGCCTTTTATTACTTTGTCTTGCCTAATTGCTCTGGTTCAAACTTCAAGTAAGATGTTGAGTAACAGTGGCTACAGTGGGCATCCTTGTCTTGTTCTGGATCTTAGGGGAAAACTTTAAGTCTTCTAGCATTGAGTATAGTATTAGCTGTGGGTTTTACATGCATGTTCTTCATCATGTTAAGGATATATCCTTCTATTCCTAGTCTTCCGATTGTTTTTCTCAGGACACGATGCTGAATTTTGTCAAATGCCTTTTCTGCATCAATTAAAATGATCACGTGGGTTTCTTTCTTCATTCTGTTGATGTGGGGTATTACATTAATTGATTTCTTATGTTGAACTATTCTTGCATACCTATAATAAATCCCACTTGATCATGGTGTAAAATTCTCTTAATATGCTGCTGGATTTGGTTTGCTAGTATTTTGTTGAGGATTTTTGCATCAATATTCATGAATGATATTCATCTACAATTTTCTTTTCTTTTGGCTTTGGTATTAGTGTGATGCTGACCTCATGGAATGAGTTGGGAAGTGTTCACATCTCTTCAATTTTTTGGAAAAGTTTGAACAGTATTGGTGTTAATTCTTTTTCAGTGTTTGGTAAAATGCATGGGTGAAACTATGTAGCCTTGGGCTTTTCTTTGTAGGGAGGTTTTTGATTACTGATTTAGTCTCTTTACTTGTCATTTGTCTGTTGAGATCTTCTATTTCTTCTAGATTCAGTTTAGGTTGTTTGTGGATTTGTAGGAATTTGTCTATTTCATTTAGGTTGTCTAATTTGTTGGCATGCAGTTGTTCATGTATCCTCTTAATGATCTTTTTTTTTCTTTTATTTCTGTGGAGTCTGTAGTAATGTCCCCCCTTTCATTTCTGATTTTAAGTATATGCATCCTCTCTGCTTTTTCTTTGTCAGTCTAGATAAAGTTTTGCTGATTTTATCCATCTTTTCAAATGACCAACTTTTGTTTTTGTTAATTCTCTTTATTGTTTTTTATTCTCTATTTCACTTATTTCTGCTCTAATTATTGTATTTCTCCCCTTTTGCTTGCTTTAGGTTTAGTTTTCTGTGTGTTTTTTTTTTCTAGTTCTTTTCCTAGTTCCTTCAGATGTGCATTTAGTTCTGTTTTAAGATCAATCTTCTCTTTTAATGAAGGTATGTGGGGATATAAGTTTCCCTCTAAACACTGCCTTCTCTGCATCCCATAAGTTTTGTTCTCATTTTCATTCATCTCAAAATATTTCACGATTTCCCTTGTGATTTCTTCTATGATCCATTGTTTAAGAGTGTGTTGAGTAAATTTGATATTTTGTGGATTCTCTAGTTCTCCACCTGATAGTAGTTCCTAACTTCATTCTATTGTAGTCAGAGAAGATGCTTTGTATAGTTTCTATGTTTTAAATTTTATCAAGACTTGTTCTGTTACCCAACATGTAGTCTATCCTGGAGAATGATCCATGTGCACTTGAGAATAATGTGTATTCTGCTGATTTTTGTGTGCAGTGCTCTGTATATGTCTGTTAGGTTTGTTCATTTATTGCATTGTTCAAATTCTCTATTTCCTTATTGATCTTCTGTCTAGATGTTCTATCCATTGATGAAAGTGGTGTATTGATATTTCAAACTATTATTGTAGAAGTGTCTATTTCTCCCTTCAGTTTTGCCAATGTTTGCTTCATGTATTTTGTGGTACTGTGATTAGGTGCATAAATGTTTATGATTGTTATTTCTTCTTGGTGTATTGATCCTTTTATTAATCTATACTGTCCTTCTTTTTCATTTATAAAGTCTATTTTGTCTGATAATAGTATAGCTACCAATACTTTCTTTGGGCTGCTATTTGCATGGAATATGTTTTTCCATCCTTTCACTTTCTATTTTTGTCTTTGGGTCTAAGGTGAGTCTCTTATAAACAATATATAGTTAGATCATGCTTTTTTAAAATCCATTCTGCCAATGTATGTCTTTTGATTGGACAGTTTAATCCATTTACACTGAGTTATTACTTATAAGGCAGGAATTACTTTAGCCATTTTGTCCTTGGTTTTTATATCTTTTTTGTCTCTTTTCCCTTTTTTGTAAGCTTTTTTTTGTGTATAGTTGATCTTTTCTGATGAAACTGATCCCTTTCTTGTTTCCAATTCTATATATATTTTAAATACTTTCTTTATGGTTACCCTTGGGTTTGTATTAAACAATGTAAGTGCGTAACATACTAGCTTGAAAAGATACCAACTTAACTTCAATAGCATACAGTCACTGCTTCTATATCCTTCTGTTTCCCCTCTTTTTGTCACAAATTTTGTCTTTATGTTGTGCATGTTCGTTACAAAGAAATATGATTATTTCGTATTCAATTGTATTCGGAATCTTATAGGAAATAAAGAGTAGAGTTATGTATTGAGGATAGAGTATTATTGAGTTTTGCCTTTACCCATGTAATTACCTTTATTGGAGACCTCCACTTCTTCACACTGCTCCAAGCCACTCTTCCCCGTCCTTTCCTTTCAACCTGAAGAAATCCCTTTAGCATTTCTTGTAGGGCAGGTGTTTTGATGATGAACCATGAATGACAAGCTCTCCCTCATTTTTGAAGGAAAATTATGCCAGATAAAGAATTTTTGGCTGGCAGTTTTTCTGCTTCAATACTTTAAATATGTCATATCACTGCCTTCTGACTTCCATGGCTTCTGATGAAAAATCAGCACTTAGTCTTATTGAGGATCCCTTGTAAGTTATGAATCGCTTTTCTCTTGCTTTCAAAATTCTCTCTTTATCTTTGGCATTTGAGCTTTTGAGAAGTAAGGGTCTTGGAGTAGGTCTATTAGTGTTTATCCTGTTTGGAGTACATTGCACTCCTTGGACATGTATTTTTGTCTTCATAGGAGTTGGGAAATTATCAGCCATTATTTCCTTAAATATTCTTTCTGCCCCATTTCCCTTCTCTTCTCCCTTTGGGACTACTTTAATGTCAGTATTGGTATACTTCATGGTGTCCCATAGGCTCTGTTTACTTTAAAAAAAAAAAAACTTTTCTCTATCTGTTCTTCTGACTGTATAGTTTTGATTGTCTTGTCTTCCAGTTCACTGATATTTTCTTCTGCCTGTTCAAACATGCTGTTGTGTTCCTCTAGAGTATTTTTAATCTCCATTATTGTGCTTTTCATCCCCATAAGTTCTGTTATGTTCCACTTTAGGCTTTCTAATTCTTTTTTTTTTCACATATTGTCTTCTCAATATCCCCTAGCTCTATATCCGTATTTAGTTTATTTCTATCCGTATTTTCCTTCATTTCCTTGAGTTGATTTAGGAGATTTGTTTGAATTCTTTGATTAGCTATTCCAATGTCTATGTTTCTCTGAGATTTTAATTTGTTTTCCTTGAATGAGTCATATCTTCTTGTATCTTTGTATGGCCTGTGATTTTTTGCTGATGTCTGAGCATTTGATGATTTTGACATGCTAACTCTGGAAGACAGCTTTTTCCTCTTGTCTAGGGTTTTATTGTAGATTTGTTGTGTGTTGAGGCTCTTCTTCAATGCTTAGTCCAGCTCACATGGAACCTTTCAAGCAGTCTGTGAGTAACTGTTCAGATTTTCTCAGGTCTCTCTGCACCTGTGTCTTGCACTGAGCATGTGCTGTAGTTATGCGTGACTGTTTTAAAAATTACCTGATTATGTGTGACTGCTTTTCCTCCAGGAGAAGATTTGCTTTCCTCCGTTCCTCCTCCAAGAGTTCTGGGTCATTGCATTTGTTTCTATGCAAATTTTCCTACCCACTGACTATGATTTTTCTCCACTTCTCTTCAGGCTCAGGGATGCTTTTCACTACAGCTTTACTCCTGGGTCTGCCCTGCCTTACAGCAGTTCACTTTTCCTCTTTTCCCATGGATAGTTTCTGCTTCTGGCAACTTACATTTTGGAGCATCCTGCCCCAGGGAGCCAGAAGGGGCCAGGGTTCAAAAATGCCCATTTCTTCATTTGGCTCACCAGCAATTAGAGACCGGGTTGGGAGTGTACACCACTTGCTAGTAGTTTTCCTGTTTTGGGGGGCAACCTTGTAAGGGCCCTGCATTGGGTCTCTGTGGCCATGGGGCCACACGCTCAAATGTGCATTGGGCTGTGCAACTTTTAAACCTTACAGGACTGAGTGTGGGGAGGGGTCTGGGCTGGCAGTCTGCCAATCTACCTCCTTTTTTGATGTTTTTCTTTTCTTCTATTCAGAGCTTGTGGAGTCTTTCTCTGGTCTCTCCCATCCTCCAGGGTTCGAAGTGAGTGTTATGTGCCCTCTTATTTAGTTGTCTGTAAGAGAAAACTTTCCCAGGGATGGCTTATTCCGCCATCTTGATAACATCAGCAAACAATGGTTTTTACATTTTTAAATGGCTTTAAAGATTCAAAAGAAGAGTGATATTTCATGATGTGAAAATTATAAGAAGTTGAATCTAACTAATGAGAATAATGGCAATTTGTCATTGTTTGTGAGGGCAGGCACCTTGTCTGGCTGGTACCACTCAAAGCCGTGTTACAACTTGCTCCAAAATGTTCACCAGTTCCCTGGGGCCTTCTGGAAAGTTTAGACAAGAGTAACCCACCAAGATCTGGCCATGACTTGCCCTTTTTGCCTCATCTTCCATTGTTCAGTACTTACCTCAGTCAACACCTATTCTTCCAATGCTGGAACAATCAGCGTGGCCAAATGTCCTGGTTTTCCCAGGACTGAGGAAGTTCCTGGGATGTAGAGTTTTCAGTGCTAAATCAGGAAAAGTCCCTAGCAAACTGGCTTTATTTGGTCACCCTAAACATGGACAGATGACTATGAATTGCAATTTTCTCAAAGTTGTTTTAAAAAGGCAGGGGCAGGCACAGAGTATGGAAAAAGAAAAGAGGAGGATCCACTTACATGTAATCAAGGTTCTCCTTGGCTCTAATTACCCATAAAGTTTGAGCTCCCTTCCAGCCTCTGAGGATGCTTTGCGGTCGCAGTTGACTCGTCTGGGGAAGGGTGGCGGCCGGTTGCTAAATCCTAGGCTCCCAGGATTGCTCCGAGGGTACCGGCGGCGGGGGCTCTTTCCCGGAGGCGAGGGCGAGGCGGGGGACTTGGCCAGGTCCCCGGCGGGAGGCGTGCAAAGTATGGAGGGCGGCGAGAAAGGAACAGGCGGGACACGTTTCTTTTAGGATGAAGAAAACCAAGAGAGTTTATTAGGGGAGAGTACAAGCTTATATCGGGCGGTTTAGAGGGCGGGGTAGCTGTAGGGGTTAAAGGCTTGGATTGGTTCTGAGAGGGCGCGGAGGTTGATTGAAAAGGGGCGAGAGTTGCTCCCGTAACGGTGTCCGGCAACAATGTATGCGCACCGGTGGTGATGGGAGTTGCGCTGGCAACGGGGAGTGTCCGGGCAAGATAAGGGGGTGGGGAAAAGGCGGTTCCCTCCGGCAAGCCTCTCCTAACATTTGGTATATTTTGGGTGAGGAAATGGGGCCTGCCTCCGGCCTCACTTTCCCAGGCCCGGGGGGCTGTGGAGGGCGCTGTCACCCGTACCCACTACCCTCCCCAGGGGTGGATCCGGTCCCCCAGCCCAGGCCTGCCAAGTTGAAGCACGTAATCAGTGTCCCGCAATACTTCAAGCACCAACTCCTCAAAATGTATTCCCTAACTCCTCTCTAACCCTTTCCTTTCATCAGGATTTGGACCCTAACTCCTCCCTTCCCTCAGGAGTCCTCCCTAACCTCTCCCTTCACTCAGGTGTCCTCCTTAATTCCTCCCTTCCCTCAGGGGTCCTCCTTAATTCCTTCCTTCCTCCAGTAGTCCTCCCTAATCTCCCCCTTCCCTCAGGTGTCCTTCTTAATTCCTTCCTTCCTCATGAGTCCTCCCTAACTCCTTCCTTCCCTCAGGAGTGCTCCCTAACCTCCCCCTTCCCTCAGGTGTCCTCTTTAATTCCTTCCTTCCCTAGGAGTCCTCCCTAACTGCTCCCTTCCCTCAAGAGTCTTCCCTAACCTCTCCCTTCCCTCATGAGTCCTCCCTAACTCCTCCCTTCCCTCAGAAGTCCTCCCTAACTCCTGCTTGTTTGGCGGTAACTGGTACCCCTTGTCTCTCCATCTGACTCTCTCTTTCAGTCTATTTTGTACCCACATCTCCCCCTCATCTTCCCTCCCCTACAGCCAGGTTTTGGATCCTGGGAGTATCTCTGTTTCTCTCCATGGCATCCTCCCTCCCCCCTGGAAGGCCACCACCCTGATGCCCTATGAGAGTCCTGGTGAAGTTGGTTGAATGAAGCCTGTTTGGAGTATTCTAAGTCTTGGGCTGTCTCCCTCCCAGATTGGTGGCCATAGGCCCTTGGGGGGTCACTGGGGGGTGGGAGGGGCAGCCTAGTCACTGAGAACTGGGAACAGCTCCCAGCCACGCACAGGGAGAGCAACTCTTGGGACCACCCAAAACAACAGTTCCCCAACTGCGAGCCAAGGATGAGCTACAGAGTCTGATTCGTGGGCAGCCAATGAGTGGTTTTTCTTGTAAATTTTATTTAATGATAAGAGTAGGATGATGCTGTCTGTGCTAATGCCTTATCACTATGTGGTGGTTGCTTTTCAGAATCAAGAGGTGAGGAGGCCAGGCTCTGCGGTGGTTCAGTGCCCAGGCTTGGACCTTGGGAGCTGGAGAATCTCCTTGACCGAGCACCATACCTGCAGGCTAGAGCATGCCAGACCCTGCCTTTTAACCCCCACACCTGCGTAGGGCTCTCTCTTTACCCAGTACTCATCCTCATCCTTCAGATCTCAGTGCAGATGTCTCTTTCCTAGATGCCCCTTTCTCACTCATAGCATCTTGCATATATCCATCTCAGAACTTATCACAGTTTACAATGATGCGCTTACTCGGGGTGGGAGGGACCTAAAAGGCCAATGAGGTCAAGGACCAAGTCCATCTTTCTCACCACTGATTTGACAGAGGAGCCCAGGGTGGGAGCAGGAGGGTAGTCAGGCCTCAGTGATACCCCCTGTCCCCACCCTGGGGATGCTGAAGTCTACTGAGGTCAGCACGGGGGGGTGGAGGTGCTATTTTGGGGTTTGTGGGGCCCATAGGCTGGTTCTGACCAGGAGGACTCCAGCAGGGCAGTCTGCTTCCCAGAACTCTGGTCAGATGTAGCCTCAGCCTGGGCACCTGGACCTGGTGGAGTTTGGAGACAGGAAGCCCAGTAGTTGAGGGAGTTTTTGAGAGGGCCCAGGGACCTGTTTGCCCAATGTGAGAGTCAGGTGGTGCTGGTGGTAGTGGTGGGGGATCCCACCTATTTCCTGCCTCAAAGCCTTCTTTCAGACCTAAGCCATCAGCCAGCTCCTCTTTCCAAACTCATAGTAAAACCCTACTTCAGTTCTCAATCCTAAAATGCCAAATCAGCAGAAACCCAGTTCCTGGAGCAGCCTCACTCTACCTCTTACTCCATTGCAATCACTCCATATTCAGTCCCCAGCCCTTTCCAAGTGTCTCAACCAAACTTGAAGTCCAACTCTTCTTTAACTGTATCCTCACCCAGCCCTCCCCGAAACACCCACAGAACCCACCTCCCATCCTGGCCCCCATGATCTTCCAGGAACTTAGATGAGGCCATCTTAGACACCCAGTTCCAGTTGAGCTGGCTCAGCCCAGGAGAACCACCCAGCTGGCCCACAGAATCATGCAAAATGAGATATATTTGTTGCTTTAAGTCACGAAGTTTTGGGGATGGTTTGTTACACAGTGAAAGCTAACTGATACATAGTCAGTAAGAGGCAGAACCTGGACTTGAAGGTGTCAATGCCAAAGCTCATGTGGCAGGCTTATATTAGATGTCCTGGATATGCATAGATTTTCCTGGATTGTTTTCCCTGTGGCTGCTGGCAAGATGCTGGGGCTGGCCGCTGGGGTTAAATTCCCTGTACCACAACTATTGCACTTCCCAGAAACAACCCAGAGCTGATGGACCCAAGAATTATTCCCAACATGCAAAGCCACCTTCTGAGAGGTTGGGGTTTGGGGCCAGGCCTGACTCAGCTGGACTTCTGGCAAAGCCTCTGTCCCACCATGAGACCCTTAGTTGTGGGGGAAACTCCTCAGCCTTGAGGCTTCTGGTCTGTGGAGGAAGATGTGACTGTAACAAAGATGGAGAATGAAAGCAAACGAGAATGTGCCAGCATTACAGCCTTGCTGTGGAGGCTCATGCTTACTCTGGCAAGGGAGGCTGGGTGCAAGCGGGCACATACACCAAGACACCACGTTGGCCCTGCTGGACAGCTTGACCTCGACTAAGCCCAAGCCCTCCTCTTGGGCAGTAGTAGGCAGGAGGCAGCTGGCTGGAGGTTCCAGAGGGGCCTGGAGCTGCAGGAAAGGTTTCTCATGAAGGAGGGCTGTGGATGGAAGAGCCGGCTGGGGACACAGTGTCTGGTGTGGCCTCCACACCCCTGGGCCTCAGTTTCCCCAACTGCAAAATGAGGGGCTATCCTAGTCTTCTCCTGGAAGATCATATAAGTGTCTCTGTTCTCCTTCCAGATGCATTCTCTTTTCTTCCCTGCCCCAGCCCACCCCACCCCCCCACAACCCCAGCACAAGGCACAGCTGGTTCAGATTAGCTCTGGGCTCAACTCTCCCCACAAGGCAGAGAAATAGTAAATGAACTTGTCAGGCAAATGAGGAAACCGGATCTGGCCATCTCATCCCACATTCCAGCCCCAGAGGAACTATGCATAGGAATGTACCTCTGCAGCCTGGCCCCAGCCCAGCCCAGCCCAGACCCTAGCTCCCAGGCACTCCCAGAAGGAAGAGGGGCCTTTTGGCTCTGGGGGAATCCAGCTGATTCTGGGAGGAGAGCAATTTGGGGCTGTACCTTTGTCCGACCTAACTTCCAGGGGTCAGTTTTCTTGTCTCCCCACTCATCCCAGGGCCAAACACCAACCATGTTCTGCTGATCTCACCCTATGGGCATGGGGCTCCCAGCATCTCGTTGCCCATCTCCACACCCCACATGCATCACACCTCTCCATGTCCCCATATGGGGGACCCATGAAGAGTAGGGCAGGATTCTCTGGCAGTCGGGGAGCTCTCAGCCTGACCAACTCTGGACCCCATGCACTGGAACAAGGCCCCACATGCACAGAGTCAAGGAATGGGGAACAGAGCACAGGGCCCAAGCACAGGGACTGATCAAAGGGTACCAAGCACAGGGACTGAGCATAAGGGACTGAGAACAGTGGTGGAGCACAGGGGCCAAGCACAGGGATGGAGCACAGGGGACTGAGCACAAAGAACTGAGCACAGAAGACCAAGCACAGGGGATGGAGCACAGGGGACTGAGCACAAAGGACTGAGCACAGGGGACTGAGCACAATGGGCCAAGCACAGGGACTGAGCACAGAGATGGAGCACAGGGGACCAAGCACAGGGACTGAGCACAGGGGACCCAGCACTGGATATGAAGAACAGGGTACCAACCACCTGGGTGCAAGCACTGGGGATTGAGCACAGAGGACTGAGCAATGGGGAACAAGCACAGGGACTGAGCATAGGGGAACAATTATGAGGGAATGAGCACAGGGATGGAACACAGGGTATTGAGCACAGGGACTGAGTACAGGGGACCCAGAACTGGATATAGAGAACAGGTTACCAACCACCTGGGTGCAAGCACTGGGGATTGAGCACAGGGACTGAGCACAGAAGACTCAGCACTGGATATGGAGAACAGGGGACCAAGCATCTGGGTGCAAGCACTGGGGACTGAGCACAGAGGACTGAGCAATGGGGACCAAGCACAAGGACTGAGCATAGGGAAACAATCATGAGGGAATGAGCAAGGGATGGAACACAGGGTATTGAGCACAGGGACTGGGCACAGGGGACCCAGCACTGGATATGGAGAACAGGGGACCAACCACCTGGGTGCAAGCACTGGGGATTGAGCACAGGGGACTGAGCAATGGGGACCAAGCACAGGGTACTAAGCACAGGGACTGAGCGTAGGGGAACATTCACAAGGGAATGAGTACAGGGATGGAGCACTGGAACTGACAACAGGGGACCAAACACAGGGGACTGAGCACAGAAACGGAGCACAGGGGACCCAGCACTGGATATGGAGAACAAGGTACCAACCACCAGGGTGCAAGCACTGGGGACTGAGCACAGGGGACTGAGCAATGGGGACCAAGCACAGGGTAGTAGCACAAGGACTGAGCGTAGAGGACTGAGCAATGGGGAAAAATGGTCTCTACAATAAAAGCTGCTGGGAAGGTTGGATATCCATATACAAAAGAATGGAGTCAGACCCCTTCCTCACACCATATACAAAAATTATTCAAAATGACCCAAAGGCATAAATTCAAGAGCCAAAGTCATAAAACTCTTAGAAGATAACATAAGGGAAAATATTAATGACCTTGGATTTGCCAATGGATTCTTAGGCAGGATACCAGAAGCATGAGCAGCAACAAAAACAATAGATAAATTAGACTTCATCAAAATTAAAGACTTGTCCATCAAAAGACATTATAAAGAAAGTGAAAAGATTACCTACAGAATGGGGGAAAATATTTGCAAATCATCTATCTGATAAGGGGCCAGTATCCAGAATACATTAAAAAACTACAACTCAACAGCAAAAAGACAAACTACCCAATTGAAAAATTGGCAAGTCTTGCATAGACTTTTCTCCAAAGACTTTTCGCCAAAAAGGAATTGAAAGTTGCTTAACATCATTAGCCATTAGGGAAATGCAAATCAAAACTGTGTACACACAGATAGAGATACATGCACAGACATGCTCACAAACACACATACAGACACATGCATGCACAGAATCACACACAAGCACACACACAGAGGCACACCCATATAGATCCATGCACACACACAATACAGATCCACGTGCACAGAGACACACCCATGTACACATATACAGACACATGCATACACAGACACACAGGCACACCTGTACAGTTCCATGCACACCTGGTGACATGCCCATACATTCATAGATGCACACTCATGTTCACACACAGAGATACACATGGATGCACATGTGCACACAGACACATGTGGGTGAGTGTGCAAACACATACACACAGACATGTCTCTTGCACATGCACACATGGATAGTCACAAAAACATGGAAAGGGTCATCCTGCTCCCTCCTGTTATGGGATGGAGGAAAAGTACACAGCCCCTGCCCTCAGGAAGCTCACACTCTGCATGTGAAGATAGGCTTATCCCAGAAAAGGAAAGAAATGGAGAGCTGGGCTTTCCTGCTCTGGAGACCTGTCTGTTACATTAAATGTCACCTGCTTTGAGAACTCCACCGTTCATGGACTGTTAGAAACCATCATGCGACAATGCAGAGTCAGAGGCAGGAGAACTGAGCACCGAACAGCCTGGCTTCCCAGTCCCTGCAGAGAGACGAGATCTGGGCCGGCCAGGGTAATGGGGGAAGTGAGATGAAGCCATCCAGGTGGGCAGAGGCCTGGGCCAGGTGTGGATGGCAGTGGGGGGAGGAGACAGCTGTGGCTGGCCAAGGGAGACATGGCCCCTGCCAGGGACAAGGGTCTCTGGGGAGTTTGAGTAGGGTCAGGAGGTGACAAATGAGTTTAGTATCCATGGGCAGGGGGAAGGGCCATGCTAGGGCTGCAAGGACCACCTGGACAGAGGAACATCCATGAGGGGCAGTGCTCTGGGAGACCGCAGACTCCAGACTACTTCCTGCCTCTCCCAGCCCCAGGATCCCACCTCCAGGGGCATGGGCTGAGCTGAACAACCTGAAAATCAGACTCCCTATTGCACATACTTGAGTCCATCTGATGAAAACACCCACATGACACCACTCATCTTTTTTTTTTTTTCCCAAAGGGTTATCTGGTGATGCTTCCTGGTGAAACTTTTGTTATCACCGAGAACACTACGTGGGAGACAAGTTCAAGAGTCTCAAAACTCGAGGTTCTGTTTAGAAGGGCCTATTTGTTTCTGAGGTGGACACACCACCTTTGGATTGATTTAGTTCTGGTCACAGGGTGAAGTTATCCTTGTTTTGGGCCAGAACCTGCACATGGACTTTGGGAAGTGTCCGTGGGTGACTGCTCAATTCAGGAAACTAACTGCTGCCCAGAGAGAGCTGTCACAACCCGGGGTGGGAGGAGGCTCTCCTGCCCACCCCTGCTGGAAGCAGCCGGCTGGAACCTGGTGAGACAAGTCTGGTTCCAATTAGGTGGGAACCTGAGGTGTTTTTTTTTTTAGTTACACTTCAGGGTTTGTTGTATCTGTCACAGCAGGCCACCAAGAGAGACCAGGAGTCGCCCATCCTGCCTGCCCCTCTCTCCCCAGGAAGCCGATCTGTCTCTGCCCGCTAGGCCCTGGTGAGGCTGTGGGCCTGGGCAGACCGCCTCTCTCCTTCTTGGCCTGCATTTCATGGTGGTTCTTTTTTTTTCTTTTTTTAATTCAATTTTATTGAGATATATTCACATACCATATAATCATCCAAAGTGTATGATCAATTGATCACATTACCATGTATAGTTGTTTATTCATCACCCCCATCTATTTGTTTTATTTATTAAGATTTATTCATACCCCATACAATCATCCAAAATATACAGTTGATCACATTACTATCATATAGTTGTTCATTCATCACCTGATCTTTTTTCAACATTTTCCTTGTACCAGAAAACGTAATAATAAGCATAAAAAAAAAATAGTGAAAAAGGAACACCCAAATCATCCCCCCCATCCCACCCTATTTTTCATTTAGTTTTTGTCTCCATTTTTCTACTCATCCATCCATACACTGGATAAAGGGACTGCGATCCACAGGGTTTTCACAATCACACTGTCACCCCTTGTAATCTACATTATCATACAATCATCTTCAAAAAGGCCACTGGGTTGGTGTTTGATAGTTTTAGGTATTTACTGCTAGCTATTCCAATACATTAAAACCTAAAAACTGTTATCTATATAGTACATAAGAATGCCCCCCAGAGTGACCTCGGCAACTTTTGGAATCTCTCAGCCACTGAAACTTACTTCATTTCCTTTCACATCCCCCTTTTGGTCAAGAAGATGTTCTCCATCCCATGATGCTGGGTCCAGACTCCTCCCTGGGAGTCATATTCCACATTGCCAGGGGGATGTACACCTCTGGGTGTCAGATCCCACATAGAGGGGAGGGCAGTGAGATCACCTGCCAAGGTGGCTGAGTTAGAGAGAGAGCGATTGTGGCTCTTTTTTGCAGCCACTGGCTTTGCACAGGTGTGACTCACTCCTGTTGCAGGTTTGCCCCAGAGCTCCAGGTATGGCGTGGATGTGCCTGGATGTGCCTGCATGGGATGGGCAGTCCCTGGAGGGACGTGGGAGGAGCGACACCATGTCCTGTGTCCTTCTCCCCAGCTGCATTCTTCGCCACCCCTCACTCCTGTTCCCTGACACCATGCTCAGCTTTCCAGAAGGCACCCAAGGAGGACAAACATTTCCCTCTCTGCAGGGGTGGAGGACGTGCTGGCAGAAGCTGAAAAGGGGAGGTAGGAGGAGGGCTGGGGAAGGTGCCTCCATGGTGTGGCACCTCCAGACAACAATCTGGGGATGAAGAACCAGAAAGATGTCCAAATCCTTTCTTTCATGTAGCAACTCTGCTCCTGGCAGTCATGCTAAAGGAAAGCAAGCAATGGGACCCAAGTATGTGAAGGACAGCATTTTCAGTCAAAGGCTAGAAACTGGGAATGACTTCACTGCCCCAAATGGGAAACAGTCGGATCTACGTGGATGCATTCACGTAATGGAATTCTGTGCCCCTGCTAAACTGGGACTATTAACAGTGTCCCATGGGACATTGTCGTCTCGAGTACTCACAAGGCCTGGGGGAGGACGTGGAAAAACAGACTCTATTTGTCGAGGATGCTGGGATTGGAGTGGTTTGCATTTTTCATTTTTAGAATGGTATTGCTTGGATAACAAATAATTTGAAAAAACATACGTAAAAGATGGAAAATCTGGAGAAAGTGGATGCTTCGCTAGGATGACTGTGCTGGTTTGCATGTATTATGTCCCCCAAAATGCCATTATCTTTGATGCAGTCTTGTGTGGGCAGGAAACGTATTGGTGTTGATTGGGTTGGAGACTTTTGATTGGTTGTTTCCATGGAGATGTGATCATTCAACTGTGGGCAAGATCTTTCACTGGATAATTTCCATGGAGGTGTGGCCCCGCCCATTCAGCATGGGCCTTGATTAGTTTATTGGGGCACTATATAAGCTCAGACATAAGGAGCGAGCTTGCTACAGCCAAGAGAGACCATTTGAAGAATGCACAGGAGCTGAGAGAGGAGCTGCAAATGAGAGACAGTTTGAAGACCGCCGTTGAAAGCAGACTTTTGTTACAGAGAAGCTGAGAGGATAGATGCCCCAAGAGCAACTGAGAGTGACATGTTGAAGAGAAGCTGTGGCCTAGAAAGGCACATCCTGGGAGAATGCCATTTTGAAATCAGAACTTGGAGCAGATGTCAGCCACGTGCCTTCCCAGCTAACAGAGGTTTCCCAGACACCATTGGCCATCTTCCAGTGAAGGTACCCGGTTGTTGATGTGTTACCTTGGACACTTTAAGGCCTTAAGACTGTAACTGTGTAACCAAATAAACCCTCTTTTATAAAAGCCAATCCATTTCTTGTGTTTTGCATTCCGGCAGCATTGGCAAAACAGAACAATGACCTGAAAGCCCACTTTTGCGGGATAACTACAGAAGTGTTTTTCCCTCTGAGGGCACCAAAGCTGATCTCTGGCTATCCCTTGATCCCAGTGCTATTCAAATGTTGCAGTCACAGAGAATGGTGAGACTGGATGGGTCAGTAGTCTGGGGACCCCTGTGTGTAATGCTGACCTTGATCTCTGGCAACTTCACGTGGAGGAAGGCCTGCCTCCTCATTGAATCACTGGTATCTTCTTCCCCAGCCCCAGGGGTTTTGCAGATCACCCTGACTGAGCCCTTCTCCAACTGCCCAAGAGGCCCTCTCTTTCTCAGTGGAGCTCTGGAGTTCTCAGCTACACTCAGCCTCAGCAGGCACAGTGTGGGTCCAGCCCAGCTGCACTCAGAGCGGCCACCCTGCCCACTGAGACCTGTGTCTGGAGGCTCTGCTGGCTGACCTCATCATCTTCCTCAGCTATTCCCTGGCCTCATTCCTCCCTGATGTCAAAGACCCATCTCCCACCACAGGTCCCCTGACCTGACTCTGATGCCTAAGTTCTTGGGCCCCAAGAATCTGCTCACTTTTGGGGGACTGTGAATCAGTCTTTCTGTTCTCTGACCCTTCTTCATCAGCCTCAGTCATAAGCTTCCCAGAGCTGTGATAGGCCCCAAGAATGTCTAGGCCCAGTTAGCTGCCAACATGAAGACAGTCAGAGGATTCTCAGGAATTCAGGGCAGCTTGCTGGTCACTGGGTCTGGAGCCTCCCTGCTCTACTCTGCCCAGCATGTGACCTGTGGGCAGCTCACACAGTGTGCTGCAGAGCATAGGGCATGTCCTCATGCTGGCTGCATAAGGTCCACTTTGGCCACTGTCCAACCACATCTCACCTCCATTCCCACATCATGCCACTGCCATCCCACATCATCAGCCACATACCAACTCAACCACCTCATCCCACAGCATCACAACTCATCTGCATCACCCCACCTCACTCACATGTTCCACCTCATCCCTCTCCTCCACATCATCCACCCCACCACCTCATCCCACGGCATCTACATCATCCATTTCATCCACCTCATGCACCTCATTCGCCTCATCCCACCTCATCCATCTCACCATCTCAACTCACCTCATCCTCCTTATCCCTCTGGATCTACCTCATCTGCCTCATTCCAACTCATCATCCTCAACTGCCCCATCACTCCTCATCTCACCTCGTTCTACCCCTACCAACCTTATCCACCTCATCCGCCTCATCCCATCCATCCCAATTCATCCAACTTCTCTGCCTCATCACACCACATCCACCTCATCTACCCAATCCTACCCCATCTGCCTCATCCACCTCATACATCTCATCCACCTCACCACCTCACCTCATGACATCCACATCATCAATTTCATCCCCTTCATATACCTCATCTGCCTCATCCCACCTCATTCACCTCATAATTTTTCCCATTCCACCTCATCCAAGTCTTCTACCTCATCCACCTCATCTCACCTCTTGCACTCATCCACCTCACCCCAACTCAACCTCCTCATCCCTCCAATCCAATTCATCCATCACATTCCACATCATCCACCTCAACCCCTTAATTCCACCACATTCCTCTCATCCCACCTCATCCACCACATCTGACTCATCCACCTCATCCCATCTCATCCTCATCCACCTCACCACCTATCCCACCACATCAACCTCATCCACGTAATTCATTCCATTCCACCTCATTCAACTAATCCACCTCTTCTACCTCATCCACATCATCCAGCCTATCCCTCATTCCTCCCCAACCATCTCATCCACCTCATCAGCCTCATCTCACCTCATCCTCCTCACCTGTCTCTTCCCCCTCATCTGCCAATTCTGTCTCATTCTACCTCTTCCTCTTCATTCCACCTCATAGGTTTCATCCCATCTGATCATATGAAGAGGACTATCACTTATATTCTGTTCTTAACTATAGTTGAGTTTTTCATGATTTAATTATAGATTGAGTTTAAATGTTGAAACCAGTGATCTTACATCTTATGAACATGTAAACAAAGCCATGCCGAGATGAGAAGTGGCAGCCATATATCTGGAGAAGATTGCCAGCAATGAGTGTAAGTGGAGTCTTTTGACCCACTTCATCAAAGTCCTTTATTACAGACTTGGTGTTTCTCAAGCTCCTAGCTATGTTATCTATTTAAATGACCCCTTACTTCTCCCAGGCTAGCTTCCCGGAACCCACCAGCCTTCTCCTCCAGTCTGCAGGTAGCACCCAAACACTGCTCTCCTGTTTGTCTCCTCCCCTCTACCCCCTGCTCCCATGTAATTGTCTTTAGCTTATGGCCTTGTTTAGCTGGAGCATATCTCACACAATTTATTTTTTAAAAAATTGAGATGAAATTCATGGAACAATTTTAGAGTGAACAGTTGAGTGATATTTAATACATTCACAGTGTTGAGCAATCAGCACCTCCATCTAGTTTCAATACATTTTCATCACCACCAAAGAAAATCCTGTATCCAGTGAGCAGTCAGTCTCCATTCCCCACCCCAACCCCCAGCCTCTGGCAAACAGTAATTTTTTTCAACTCTATGAATTTATGAATCCTGGTTTCTTTCACTTAGTATAATGTTTTTTGAGGTTCATACGTATTGTAGCATGTGACAGTACTTCATTCCTTTTTTTTTTTTTTTTTTTTTTTTTTTAATTTTTTTTTTTTTTTAAATCATCATTTTATTGAGATATATTCACATACCACGCAGTCATACAAAACAAATTGTACTTTCGATTGTTTACAGTACCATTACATAGTTGTACATTCATCACCTAAATCAATCCCTGACACCTTCATTAGCACACACACAAAAATAACAAGAATAATAATTAGAGTGAAAAAGAGCAATTGAAGTAAAAAAGAACACTGGGTACCTTTGTCTGTTTGTTTCCTTCCCCTACTTTTCTACACATCCATCCATAAACTAGACAAAGTGGTGTTTGGTCCTTATGGCTTTCCCAATCCCATTGTCACCCCTCATAAGCTACATTTTTATACAACTGTCTTCGAGATTCATGGGTTCTGGGTTGTAGTTTGATAGTTTCAGGTATCCACCACCAGCTACCCCAATTCTTTAGAACCTAAAAAGGGTTGTCTAAAGTGTGCATAAGAGTGCCCACCAGAGTGACCTCTCGGCTCCTTTTGGAATCTCTCTGCCACTGAAGCTTATTTCATTTCCTTTCACATCCCCCTTTTGGTCAAGAAGATGTTCTCCGTCCCACGGTGCCAGGTCTACATTCCTCCCTGGGAGTCATATTCCACGTTGCCAGGGAGATTCACTTCCCTGGGTGTCTGATCCCACGTAGGGGGGAGGGCAGTGATTTCACCTTTCAAGTTGGCTTAGCCAGAGAGAGAGGGCCACATCTGAGCAACAAAGAGGCATTCAGGAGGAGACTCTTAGGCACAAATACAGGGAGGCCTAGCCTCTCCTTTGCAGCAACCGTCTTCCCAAGGGTAAAACTTATGGTAGAGGGCTCAACCCATCAAACCACCAGTCCCCTATGTCTGTGGTCATGTTAGCAACCATGGAGGTGGGGTAGGCGAATACCCCTGCATTCTCCACAGGCTCCTCAAGGGGGCACTACATCTTTTTTTTTTTTTTTTTTTCCCCTTGTTTGTCTTTTTTCTTTTCTTTTTTTTTTTTTTTAACTTTCCCTTCTTTTTTCAAATCACCTGTATGAAAAAAAAGTTAAAAAGAAAACAAACATACAATAAAAGAGCATTTCAAAGAGACCATAGCAAGGGAGTAAGAAAAAGACAACTAACCTAAGATAACTGCTTAACTTCCAACATGTTCCTACTTTACCCCAAGAAAGTTACATAATATAGCAACATTTCAGTGAACTTGTTCCTACTACAACCATCAGAAATTAACAGACCATAGTCATTTCTGGGCATGCCCAGAACGTTAAATAGCTTATCTGTTCTTCCTGGATTATTGTTCCCCCTTCCTTAATTGCTCTCTACTGCTAGTTCCCCTACATTCTACATTATAAACCATTTGTTTTACATTTTTCAAAGTTCACATTAGTGGTAGCATATAATATTTCTCTTTTTGTGCCTGGCTTATTTCGCTCAGCATTATGTCTTCAAGGTTCATCCATGTTGTCATATGTTTCACCAGATCGTTCCTTCTTACTGCCGCGTAGTATTCCATCGTGTGTATATACCACATTTTATTTATCCACTCATCTGTTGAAGGACATTTGGGTTGTTTCCATCTCTTGGCAATTGTGAATAATGCTGCTATGAACATTGGCGTGCAGATATCTGTTCGTGTCACTGCTTTCCGATCTTCCGGGTATATACCGAGAAGTGCAATCGCTGGATCGAATGGTAGCTCTATATCTAGTTTTCTAAGGAACTGCCAGACTGACTTCCAGAGTGGCTGAACCATTATACAGTCCCACCAACAATGAATAAGAGTTCCAATTTCTCCACATCCCCTCCAGCATTTGTAGTTTCCTGTTTGTTTAATGGCAGCCATTCTAACCGGTGTTAGATGGTATCTCATTGTGGTCTTAATTTGCATCTCTCTAATAGCTAGTGAAGCTGAACATTTTTTCATGTGTTTCTTGGTCATTTGTATTTCCTCTTCAGAGAACTGTCTTTTCATATCTTTTGCCCATTTTATAATTGGGCTGTCTGTACTATTGTCATTGAGTTGTAGGATTTCTTTGTATATGCAAGATATCAGTCTTTTGTCAGATACATGGTTTCCAAAAATTTTTTCCCATTGAGTTGGCTGCCTCTTTACCTTTTTGAGAAATTCCTTTGAGGTGCAGAAACTTCTAAGCTTGAGGAGTTCCCATTTATCTATTTTCTCTTTTGTTGCTTGTGCTTTGGGTGTAAAGTCTAGGAAGTGGCCTCCTAATACAAGGTCTTGAAGATGTTTTCCTACATTATCTTCTAGGAGTTTTATGGTACTTTCTTTTATATTGAGATCTTTGGTCCATTTTGAGTTAATTTTTGTGTAGGGGGTGAGGTAGGGGTCCTCTTTCATTCTTTTGGATATGGATATCCAACTCTCCCAGCCCCATTTGTTGAAAAGACCATTATGGCTCAGTTCGGTGACTTTGGGGGCCTTATCAAAGATCAGTCGGCCATAGATCTGAGGGTCTATCTCTGAATTCTCAATTCGATTCCATTGATCTATATGTCTATCTTTGTGCCAGTACCATGCTGTCTTGGCAACTGTGGCTTTATAATAAGCTTCAAAGTCAGGGAGTGTAAGTCCTCCCACTTCGTTTTTCTTTTTTAGAGTGTCTTTAGCAATTCGAGGCATCTTCCCTTTCCAAATAAATTTGATAACTAGCTTTTCCAAGTCTGCAAAGTAGGTTGTTGGAATTTTGATTGGGATTGCATTGAATCTGTAGATGAGTTTGGGTAGAATTGACATCTTAATGACATTTAGCCTTCCTATCCATGAACATGGAATATTTTTCCATCTTTTAAGGTCCCCTTCTATTTCTTTTAGTAGAGTTATGTAGTTTTCTTTGTATAGGTCTTTTACATCTTTGGTTAAGTTGATTCCTAGGTACTTGATTTTTTTAGTTGCTATTGAAAATGGTATCTTTTTCTTGAGTGTCTCTTCAGTTTGTTCATTTCTAGCATATAGAAACATTACTGACTTATGTGCATTAATCTTGTATCCCGCTACTTTGCTAAATTTGTTTATTAGCTCTAGTAGGTGTATCGTTGATTTCTCAGGGTTTTCTAGATATAAGATCATATCATCTGCAAACAATGACAGTTTTACTTCTTCTTTTCCAATTTGGATGCCTTTTATTTCTTTGTCTTGCCGGATTGCCCTGGCTAGCACTTCCAGCACAATGTTGAATAACAGTGGTGACAGCGGGCATCCTTGTCTTGTTCCTGATCTTAGAGGGAAGGCTTTCAGTCTCTCACCATTGAGTACTATGCTGGCTGTGGGTTTTTCATATATGCTCTTTATCATGTTGAGGAAGTTTCCTTCAATTCCTACCTTTTGAAGTGTTTTTATCAAAAAGGGATGTTGGATTTTGTCAAATGCTTTTTCAGCATCTATTGAGATGATCAATTGATTTTTCCCTTTCGAGTTTTAATGTGTTGTAATACATTGATTGTTTTTCTGATGTTGAACCATCCTTGCATGCCTGGAATGAACCCCACTTGGTCATGGTGTATGATTTTTTTAATGTGTCTTTGGATTCGATTTGCAAGTATTTTGTTGAGGATTTTTGCATCTATATTCATTAGGGAGATTGGCCGGTAGTTTTCCTTTTTTGTAGCATCTTTGCCTGGTTTTGGTATTAGATTGATGTTAGCTTCATAAAATGAGTTAGGTAGTGTTCCATTTTTTTCAATGTTTTGAAAGAGTTTGAGTAAGATTGGTGTCAGTTCTTTCTGGAAAGTTTGGTAGAATTCCCCTGTGAAGCCATCTGGCCCTGGGCATTTATTTGTGGGAAGATTTTTGATGACTGATTGGATCTCTTTGCTTGTGATGGGTTGGTTGAGGTCTTCTATTTCTTCTCTGGTCAGTCTAGGTTGTTCATATGTTTCCAGGAAATTGTCCATTTCTTCTACATTATCCAGTTTGTTGCCATACAGTTGTTCATAATATCCTCTTATAATTTTTTTAATTTCTTCAGGATCTGCAGTTATGTCACCTTTTTCATTCTTTATTTTGTTTATATGGGTCTTCTCTCTTTTTGATTTTGTCAGTCTAGCTAGGGGCTTGTCAATCTTGTTGATCTTCTCAAAGAACCAACTTTTGGTGATATTTATCCTTTCTATTGTTTTTTTGTTCTCTATGTCATTTATTTCTGCTTTAATCCTTGTTATTTCTTTTCTTCTACTTGGTTTAGGATTGGTTTGCTGTTCATTTTCTAGCTTCTTCAGTTGATCCATTAGTTCTTTGATTTTGGCTCTTTCTTCCTTTTTAATATATACGTTTAGTGCTATAAATTTCCCCCTTAGCACTGCTTTTGCTGCATCCCATAGGTTTTGGTATGTTGTGTTCTCATTTTCATTCGTCTCTATATATTTAGCAATTTCTCTTGCTATTTCTTCTTTAACCCACTGATTGTTTAGGAGTGTGTTGTTTAACCTCCAGGTATTTGTGAATTTTCTAAGTCTCTGATGGTTATTGACTTCTAATTGTATTCCATTGTGGTCAGAGAATGTGCTTTGAATAATTTCAATCTTTTTAAATTTATTGAGGCTTGTTTTATGTCCCAGCATATGATCTATTCTGGAGAAAGTTCCGTGAGCACTAGAAAAGTATGTGTATCCTGGTGATTTGGGATGTAATGTCCTGTAGATGTCTGTTAAATCTAATTCATTTATCAGATTGTTTAGGTTTTCAATTTCCTTATTGGTCTTCTGTCTGGTTGATCTATCTATAGGAGAGAGTGATGTGTTGAAGTCTCCCACAATTATTGTGGAAACATCAATTGCTTCCTTTAGTTTTGCCAATGTTTCTCTCATGTATTTTGTGGCACCTTGATTGGGTGCATAGACATTTACGATTGTTATTTCTTCTTGCTGAATTGCCCCTTTTATTAGTATGTAGTGGCCTTCTTTGTCTCTCAAAACATCCCTGCATTTGAAGTCTATTTTATCTGAGATTAATATTGCTACACCTGCTTTCTTTTGGCTGTAGCTTGCATGAAATATTTTTTTCCATCCTTTCACTTTCAATTTCTTTGTGTCCCTGTGTCTAAGATGAGTCTCTTGTATGCAACATATTGATGGTTCATTTTTTTTGATCCATTCTGCGAATCTATATCTTTTAATTGGGGAGTTTAATCCATTTACATTCAACGTTAAAACCGTGAAGGCATTTCTTGAATCGGCCATCTTATCCTTTGGATTATGTTTGCCATATTTTTCCCTCTCTCTATTAATATCCTTTATTGTACCCATACCGAATCTCTTTAGTACTGAACCTTTCTCCAAGTCTCTCTGTCCTGTCTTTGTTTCTCTGTCTGTAGGGCTCCCTTTAGTATCTCCAGTAGGGCAGGTCTCTTGTTAGCAAATTCTCTCAGCATTTCTTTGTCTGTGAAAAATTTAAGCTCTCCCTCAAATTTGAAGGAGAGCTTTGCTGGATAAAGTATTCTTGGCTGGAAATTCCTCTCTCTCAGAATTTTAAATATATCGTGCCATTGCCTTCTCGCCTCCATGGTGGCTGCTGAGTAGTCACTACTTAGTCTTATGCTGTTTCCTTTGTATGTGGTGAATTGCTTTTCTCTTGCTGCTTTCAGAACTTGCTCCTTCTCTTCTATGTTTGACAGTGTGATCAGTATATGTCTCGGAGTGGGTTTTTTTGGATTTATTCTATTTGGAGTTCGCTGAGCATTTATGATTTGTGTATTTATGTTGTTTAGAAGATTTGGGAAGTTTTCCCCAACAATTTCTTTGAATACTCTTCCTAGACCTTTACCCTTTTCTTCCCCTTCTGGGACACCAATGAGTCTTATATTCGGACGCTTCATATTATCTATCATATCCCTGAGGTCCATTTCGAGTTTTTCAATTTTTTTCCCCATTCTTTCTTTTATGCTTTCATTTTCCATTCTGTCATCTTCCAGGTCACTGATTCGTTGTTCAACTTCCTCTAGTCTTGTACTATGAGTGTCCAGAATCTTTTAATTTGGTCAACAGTTTCTTTAATTTCCATAAGATCATCCATTTTTTTATTAGTCTTGCAATGTCTTCTTTATGCTCTTCTAGGGTCTTCTTGATTTCCTTCATATCCCGTACTAGGGTCTCATTGTTCATCTTTAGTTCTTTGAGTAGCTGCTCTAGGTGTGTCTCTTCTGGTCTTTTGATTTGGGTGCTTGGGCTTGGGTTATCCATATCGTCTGGTTTTTTCATATGCTTTATAATTTTCTGTTGTTTTTTGGCCTCGTGGCATTTGCTGTCCTTGATAGGGTTCTTTTAGTGTTTGTAGACCAGTTGAAGTCCTTATCTCTAATTTATCAGATCTACAGCTTCGTGGAGTACACTTTCTCTAACTAACCAGCAGGTGGCGTCCACGAGCCACCTGTTCTCCACAAGCCAGATCTCCCCTGCTTAGCCTTTTTGGTGAGTGGGGGAGTGAGTCTTGTGGGGCCCAATTGGTGTCCCAAGCTTGCGTGTGTAGTTGGTGTTGCCTGCCCTGTATGTGGGGCGTGTTTCTGGGCAGTCGGGGAGGGGGGGTGGCCCTAACAATCAAATCTCCCTGATGATCCTAGAGTTTTAAAGCTACTGCAATAGTCTAATCCTTCAGTTCAGTCCTGCCACAGTTTGTCTCTGCCACTGACCCACAAGTCTTTGGTATTGGCGTATGGCTCCTGAGACTTGCAAGTGGGCCCCTCTTCCAGGCTGTGCACCCCGGGTCCTCTGTTGAGGGATGACTGTGCTATGTCACAGGTGAGTGCCGTCCCCCCAGGGCAGTTCTGGGCTGCTGGGCTGTGTTGGGAGGCTCCCAGTCTGCTCAAATGATGGCTGAATGGGGCTCTGTTAATTCACACTGCTCCCCCTTCCCAGCTCTGGGACATTCAGCTGAGGTTGCAGGGAAGGCTAATGTCCACGCCCAGTTTTGTGGTGTGTGCCTGTTATTTGAAGCACTTCCGTCACACTGGGTTGTCTGGGGCAGCTCTGGGCTATGGGGCTGGCGATGGGCAGGAGTGTTTCCTGTCCACCAGGATGGTGGCTGTGAGCGGACACCCCCCTTTTCTTGGGAAGTTGTGTTGTTTAGTGAATTTTCTCAGCCACTGGATTATTGCCTTTTGTCTCAGAGCTCTCTTATTTCTGCTCTTGACTTGACGTGCCCAAATTTCAATTCTTTGAAGCTTTCTGTATTGAGCTTCTTAGAGTAATTGTTTTAGAAAAAGCAAAAAAGGATTTAAAAAAAAAAAAAAACGGCCCTCCTCAAAGATCTAATGGGTTATTGAAATGCTAATAGACAAAGCAACCAGGGCCATTAAGGAAAGGTGCCCTGGGCAGAGAGATCAGCCTTGCTTCGGGATTTGCATATGCGCCTCAAGGCCTGATCTCCGCCCTTCCCCTTTCTGTGTTCACCAGAACTCCAAAAATCCTCTGCTTTTACTTTGGAGCTTCTCGTGTTGTTTTCCTTCTATGCCCGTCTCCTCTCTGCTGGGCTGGCTGCTCTCAGAGTCTCTGGTGTCTGGCCTCAGTCTATCTATGGTTGGAGTTTGAATCAGTAGAATGAGTTTCCGATGAGAGCAGCCACTGCAATTCTCCCTTCTCCTTCCTGGAGCTGACAGCCCCTCCTCCCCCGGGACTGAGCCTGGCAGGGAGGGGCGCGGGTCCCCTGGCCGCAAAAACTTACAGATTTCGCTGATCTCAGCAGTTCCACGTTTTCATGAGTGTTGTATGAAGTATGCCCAAAGACAGATTGCTCTGTGGTGTCCAGTCCACGCAGTTCCTGGCTTTTTACCTACTTTCCTGGAGGAGTAACTAAAACATACAGCTCACCAGTCTGCCATCTTGCCCCGCCTCCCTTCATTCCTTTTTATGGCTGAATAATATTCAATTTTATGGATATACCTAATTTACCTCATTTTGTTTATCAATCCATCAGTTGATGGGCAATTTGGGTTGTTTCTAAATGTGTATAGTACTTCTTTTTTTTTATTCATTTTATTGAGATATATTCACATACCATGCAGTCATACAAAACAAATCGTACATTCGATTGTTCACAGTACCATTACATAGTTGTGCATTCATCACCAAAATCAATCCCTGACACCTTCATTAGCACACACATAAAAATAACAAGAACAATAATTAAAGTGAAAAAGAGCAACTAAAGTAAAGAACACTGGGTGCCTTTGTCTGTTTGTTTCCTTCCCCCATTTTTCTACTCATCCATCCATAAACTAGACAAAGGGGAGGGTAGTCTATATTGTGTGTAAGAGTGCTCAGCAGAGTGACCTCTCAGCTCATTCTGGAATCTCTCTGCCAATATAGTGCTTCTTTTAATATGTGGGAGAAACTATTTGTTTGAGTATCTGTTTCCAATTTGTTTGGGTAGATACCTAGGAGTGGAATTGCTGGGTCGTATGGTAATTCTACCTTTAACTTTTTGAAGAACTGCCAAACTGTTTTCCACGGCAGCTGAGCCATTTTACATTCCCATTAGCAAAGTAGCAGGGTTCCAATTTCTCCACATCCTCACTAATACTTTTTATTTTACATTTTAAAAAATTATAGCCATCCTACTGGGTGTGAAGTAGTATCTCATGGTGGTTTTGATTTGCATTTCCCTAATGACAAATGATATTGAGTACCTTGTTGGCCATTTGTATATCTTCTTTGGAGACATGTCTATTGAAGTCCTTTGCCCATATTTTAATTGGGTTGTCAGTCTTTTCCTGCTGAGTTGTAAGAGTTCTTTTTATGTTCTAGAGACATGACTGTTATCAGAAAAATAATTTGCAACCATTTTTCCCATTTTGTAGGTTTTCTTTTTATTTTCTTGATAATGTCCTTTGATACACAAAAGTTTTTAATGAAGTCCAACGTATCTATTTTTTTGCTTTTGTTGCTCTTGTTTTTGGTGTCATGTCTAAGAATCCATTGCCAAATCCAAGGTCATGAAGATTTACCCCTATGTTTTGTTGTTAAGTTTTATGGTTTTACTCTTACATTTATGCCATCAATCAGACTTGAGTTAATTTTTTATATGGTGTGAGATAAAAGTCCAATTTCATTATTCTGTATGTGGATATCCTGTTTTCCCAGCACCATTTGTTGACGAGACTATTCTTTCCCCACTGAGCGAATTTTGTATACTTGCCAATAAACAATAGACCAGAAATGTTTATTTCTGGAATCCCAATTCAATTCCATTAGTCTATTGTATCTTTATGCCAGTACCACATTATTGTGATTACTGTAGCTTTGTAATAAGTTTTGAAATAGGGAAGTCTGAGTCCTACAATTTTATTCTTCTTTTTCAAGATAATTTTGGCTATGCAGGGACCCTTTAAGTTCCACATGAATTTGTGGATCAGCTTTTCCATTTCTGCTCCCCCAGAAAAAGACTGCTGGAATTTTGATATTGTGCTGAATCTGTAAACATTTGGAGTAGTATTGACATATAAACAACATTAAGTCTTACGGTCCATGAGCATGGCATTTATTTAGGTCTTCTTTAATTTCCTTCAGCAATGTATTGTAGTTTCAAGTATTTAAATCTTTAACCTCTTTGGTTGAATTTATTCCTAGATATTTTATTCATTGTATGGTGTTGTAAATGGAACTGTTTACTTGATTTCCTTTTTGGATTGTTCATTGCTGTGTGTAGAAACACCACTGATCTTCTACACTACTACTTTATTGAATATGTTTATTAGCTCTAGCAGCTTTCCTATGGATTCTTTGGTGTGATGGTTAATTTCATGTGTCAGGTTATGGTGCCCAGTCATTTGGTCAAGCAAGCCCTGTCCAACTCTGAGAGTATTTCATGGATTTAAATCATCAGTCAGTTGATTGCATCTATGTCTGATTACAGCTACAATCAATATAGGAGATCATCTTCAGCAATGAGAGAAGTCTCATACAATCAGTTTGACATCTTAACTGATGATTTCAGCAGTTAGAAAGAATAATTTCTATCTGCTTCAAGCAGTCAGCTTCTCTTGGGGAATTCAGTGACACCTTCACTTATGGTTTGCCCTATGGAATTTGGACTTGCCAATCTCTGGTTGCATGAGGCAATTCCTATATTTCTTAATATATATAGTATCTATATATAATACCTATATATAGGATCTTGCCATCTATGAATAGAGGTAGTTTTACTTCTCCCTTTCCAATTTGCCCATTTTTTCTTTCCTTATTGTGCAGGCTCAAACTTCTAGTACAACGTTGAGTAACAGTTGTGAAAATGGGCATCATTGTCTTGTTCCTGATTTTGGGGGAAAAGCTTTCAGTCTTTCACCACTGAATATTATATTAGGTGTGGGTTTTTATAACTGCCCTTTATTATTTTGAGGAAGTTCCCTACTATTATTACATTTTGAGCGTTTTTTTCTTAAATCATGAAGGGATGCTGGATTTTGTCAAATGCTTTTTTTGCATCAATTGAGATGATCTTTTGTTTTGGTCCCCTTCATTCTATAGATGTAGTGTTTCTTAGTTTGCCAGGCTGCTATGACAAATACCGTAATAGGTTGGCTTAAACAGCATGCATCTATTATCTCAGAGTTTCTGAGGTTGGAAGTCCAAAATCAAGGTGTTGGCAAGATCAGGTTTTCTTTCCGACACAGTGTTCTTGGGCTGCTTGCCTCAATCTTTGCGGTTCCTTAGCTTGCATCTTTGCCTCTCATCACGTAGAGATTCTGCTCTCCTTGTGTCACCTCTTCTGATTTCTGCTGACTTCTGGCTTCTGTCTCCTCCCTGTGGCTTTCTCTGTATAAGGCTTCCAGTAATACAGTTTAAGGCCCACCCTGATGCAGTTGGCCATGCCTTAACTAACAATAATGAGTTTAAAAGGTCCTATTTACAAATAAATCCACACAAGAATGTGGTAGATTAAGAACATGTGCTTGATGGGGTACATAACTCAATCCGACCGCATGGTTAATTACATCAGTTGATTTTCATATGGGAACAACCATTGCATCCTTGGGATAAATCATATTTGGTCATGGTGTATAATCATTTTAATACATTGTTGGATTTATTTTGTGAATATTTCGTTGATGATTTTTATATTTCTGTTCATAAGAGTTATTGGATTGTTATTTTCTTTTCTTGTGTTGTCTACATCTGGCTTTGGAATCAGGTAATCCTGGCTAACTCATAGAAAGAGTTGGAAAAAGAGTTTTAGGAGGACTGATGTTAATTCTTTTTATTACTTGGTAGAATTTACCAATATATCCCTCTGGTACTGAACTTTTCTTTTTGGGAGGTTTTGTAGTATTTATTCAATCTGTTGACTTGTTATTGCTCTGTTGAGATTTTCTGTTTCTGCTTGAGCCAGTTTAGGTTGTTTCTAAGAATGTCTATTTCATCTAGATTATCTAATTCATTGGCATATAATTTTTCATACTATTCAGATCCTTTTTATTTTTATAACAAAAGTCTTCCCTTTCTTTTTTTATTTCAGTTATTTGTATTTTCTTTTTTTATTTTTTGTTAGTCCCACTCAAGTTTTAATTTTATCAATCTTTTCAAAGATCCAAATTTTGGTTTTGTTGATTCTATTGTTTCTGTGTTCTTTATTGCACTTATCTCTGCTGTAATCCATTACTTCCCTCAACTTTTAACATTGGATTTAGTTGGTGCTTCCGTTTCTAGATCCTCAAGGTGTAAAGTGAGGTTATTGCTTTGAGATATTTCTTCTTTTAATACAGGCTTTTTAATGTAGAATGCATTGCTTATTCTTCCATGTTCTTAAGATATTAAATCTCATAAATTTAAGATTTTCATAAAAAAAGAATGTAAAAGTCTTTATTAAGTCAAAGACATTCTCAATTTCCTACAGAAAGTCAACATAGCCTTGCTACCTGAACAATTTGCCAATTAACAAAAACTTAAGATTGCCCCATATTTATCCATCTGCCAGACCATGATGAGTAGAATGGTTCTGAGTATGATAATTTCATCGGAAGACCTAACTTGGTAGTATGAGTGGATATTAACATGTAACTTTAGAGGTCACTATCATATTCTTTCATAACCCTTTGTAACATCTCTGCTATTGAACTTTGCAATTTCTGTTGCAATCAATCCTCCAGGTGCATGCACCATGTTACATACACATACACAACTTCTCTAAGTGGCCTCTCTGCTCCTACCACATTCTGAATACCAATAGGTTTTTGTTCCTTATCTACCCAATCCAAAATTTTCACAGCATTTCTTTTTTTTATCTTCATTTTATTGAGATATATTCACATACCACGCAGTCATACAAAACAAATTGTACTTTCAATTGTTTACAGTACCATTACATAGTTGTACATTCATCACCTAAATCAATCCCTGACACCTTCATTAGCACACACACAAAAATAACAAGAATAATAATTGCAGTGAAAAAGAGCAATTGAAGTAAAAAAGAACACTGGGTACCTTTGTCTGTTTGTTTCCTTCCCCTATTTTTCTACTCATCCATCCATAAACTAGACAAAGTGGAGTGTGGTCCTTATGGCTTTCCCAATCCCATTGTCACCCCTCATAAGCTACATTTTTATACAACTGTCTTCGAGATTCATGGGTTCTGGGTTGTAGTTTGATAGTTTCAGGTATCCACCACCAGCTACCCCAATTCTTTGGAACCTAAAAAGGGTTGTCTAAAGTGTGCGTAAGAGTGCCCACCAGAGTGACCTCTCAGCTCCTTTTGGAATCTCTCTGCCACTGAAGCTTATTTCATTTCCTTTCACATTCCCCTTTTGGTCAAGAAGATGTTCTCCGTCCCACGATGCCGGGTCTACATTCCTCCCCGGGAGTCATATTCCACGTCGCCAGGGAGATTCACTCCCCTGGGTGTCTGATCCCACGTAGGGGGGAGGGCATTCACAGCATTTCTTTACCCCCATTCTCCAGCTGCTTTTCTCTTACACACCTGATTCTTTTGATTTTTCTTTTTAGTGAATATCACACTTTGAACATCTAATAGTTGGACATCAGAGGACAAATATTATAAGTCTTTTGCTTCCTACAAAGAAAGTCAGGTCTGTGTACACCATCAAAGGAAAGAAGGAAAAGAGCTGAAGTAAACACTGTTGGATGGCTCTTTCCTAGGTATTAGTTATCATTATGGCATTCTTTCAACTTCCTCCTCTTAAACTCCACTTCCCTCTGCTACCTCCTTCTACTTATTTATCTGTCTAGTTATAATTTTTCCCTCCCTCCCTATTTGACATCTCTTCCAGGAAGCTGATGTATGTGAAAATCTATCTGTGCCCTTGTTTTCTAACCTTGTCTAATTATATAAATTTCCTTCCCAATGGGATAATATCACAAAAGATTGGGATGCTGAATTATTTACATCCTAGAAATGTGGTGAGAATAAAAAATTATTGAATCATTGAATACATACTCTCTAGAACAAGTATCTAAAATTTTTTAAAATGGTACTCAAATACTCAATTTTAATAAGTTCTTGTACACACACAAAATAGAACTAAAGTAAATTGAAGGCAGTAAAGCATTCAAACTATACAGATTCCTTATAAACTACTGGTATCAATGTAGGAAGGAAAGATGCAAGAAGGAAAAAGACAACTTGTATCACAAGACTCAGGTCATCAAAACCTATAGCCTGCCTCGTCTAGTTTGCTAATGCCGTCTTTTGTAAAATGCCAGAAATGAGTTGGCTTTTTTAAAGAGGGTTCATTTGGTTACAAAATTACAGTCTTAAGTCCATAAAGTGTTCAAGGTACCTTCACTGGAGAAAGCCCATTGGCACCTGGGAAACCTCTGTTAGCTGGGAAGGCATGCAGCTGGCATCTGCTTGCTCCCAGGTTGTGTTTCAAAGTGGCATTCTCCAAAATGTCAGCATCAGCTTTCAGTGGCCGTTTTCAAAATGCTTGTAAGCTGCAGCAGCAAGCTCCTTCTGTCTGAGCTTATATACTGCTCTCATAAACTAATCAAGGCCCATGCTGAATGGGCAGGACCACACCTCCATGGAAATTATCCAATCAGGGTTATCACCTACAGTTGGGTGGGTTACATCTCCATGGAAACAACCTAATCCAAAGGTTCCAAACTAATCAACACTAATACATCTGCTCCCACAAAATTGCATCAAAGAACATGGCTTTTTTTGGGGACATAATATATACAAACCGGTACAGGTATATACCTAGGAGTGAAATTGATAGATCATATGGTAACTCTATTTGTTACTTTTTGAGGAACTGTCAGAATGTTTTCCCAAATTGCTGCAGCACTTGACATTCTTACCAGCAGTGTATGAGTGTTCCAATTTATCTACATCCTTGTTGACATTTGGTATTGTCTGGCTTTATTATAGCCTCTTAGTGGGTGTGAATTGGTATTGCACTGTAGTTTTGATTTGCACTTTGTTAATGACTAGCAACATTGAGTATGTTTTCATGTGCTTTTTGGACATTTGGATATCATCTTTAGAGAGAGGTGTTTTCAAATCCTTTGCCCATTCATTTTCCAATTCTGTTTTATTGAGATATATTCACATACACTACAATCATCCACAGTGTACAATCGTTCACAGTACCATCATATAGTTGTGCATTCATCAAGAAAATCAATTTTTGAACATTTTCATTACTCCAAAAAAATAAGAAGAAGAATAAAAATACAAGTAAAAAAGAACACCCAAAACATCCCATCCACCCCAAACCCCTACTATTCATTTACTTTTATGTCCCCATTTTTCTACCCATCTGTCCATACACTGGATAAAGGGAGTGTGAGCCACAAGATTTTCACAATCACACTGTCACATCGTGTAAGCTATATAGTTATACAATCATCTTCAAGAATGAAGGCTACTGGGTTGCAGTTCAACAGTTTCAGGTATTTCCTTCTAGCTATTCCAAAACACTAAAAACTGAAAATGAATATTGATATAATGCATAAGAATAACCTCCAGAATGACTCCCTGACTCTATTTGGAATCTCTCAGCCACTGAAACTTTATTTTGTTTAATTTCTCTTTTCCCTTTTGGTCAAGAAGGCTTTCTCAATTCCACGATGCTGGGTCCAGGCTCATCCCCTGGAGTCATGCTATGACCATTTTAAAAATGGTTAATTTATTGATGATGAATTGTAACAGTTCTTTATATATATTCTGGATGCTAGACCCTTCTTGGTAATGCTTTTTGAAGCACAACAGCTTTAAATTTTGGTGAAGTCCAATTTATCTACTTTTTCTTCTGTCACTTGTTCTTTTAGTGTCATAGTTGAGAAACCACTGCCTAACCCTCAGGTCACAAAGATTTACTCCTGTGTTTTCTTCTAATATTTGTATAGTTTTAGCCTCATATTTAAAACTTTGGTCTATTTCAAGTTATTTTTGTACATGGTGTGAGGTAGGGATCCAAATTCATTTAGATGTGGATATCCAGTTTAATCAGCACCATTTATTAAAAAGACTATCCTTTCCCCCATTGAATCATCTAGGGCCTATTGTCAAAAATCAACTGACCATAAATGAGAGTATTTCTGGATATTTAATTCTATCCCATTGATCTATATATCTATCCTACCACAGTTTTGATTACTGCAGCATTATAGGAACTTTTGAAATTGGAAGTGTGGGTTTTCCAACATTGTTCTTTTTCAAAATTATTTTGGTTGTTTTGTGTCCCTTACATTTCCTTATGAATTTTAGAATTCGTTTGTTAATTTCAGCAAACAATGCTGATATTTTGACAAGGACTGTGTTGAATCTGTAGATCAATTTTGGTGGTATTCCCAAATTAACAGTATTAATTCTTCCAATTCATAAGCATGGGGTGTATTTTCATTTATTTTAAGTCTTCTTTGATTTCTTTAAATGAATACTTTTTAATTTTTAATTTATTAGTTATAAGTTTATGTAAAAATTATGCATAAAATG
Organism: Choloepus didactylus; assembly: GCF_015220235.1. Classification (NCBI taxonomy): domain Eukaryota; kingdom Metazoa; phylum Chordata; class Mammalia; order Pilosa; family Megalonychidae; genus Choloepus; species Choloepus didactylus. Next base: position 271,245 of record NC_051319.1, read on the forward strand.
CAGAGTTCCCATGTATTGCCCTATTATTAGCATCTTGCATTAGTGTAGTACATTTGCTACAATTGATAAAGGGACACTTGTATAATTGTACTATAAACTATAGTCCATGGTTTGTGCTAGGGTTCACTATTTGTGTTGTACAATCCTCTGAATATTTTTTCAATTAAAGATAACTTTCTTATTAGAGAAGTTGTAGGTTTACAGAAAAATCATGAATAAAAATAGAGTTCCTATATAGCACTACTAACACCTTCCATTAACGTGGTATATTTGTTACAATGCATGAAAGAATGTTTTTATAATTGTACTATTTATTTTAGTCCATCATTTAACTTAAGGTTCACTGTGTCATACAGTCATAGTTTTAAAAAAATTTATTCTAGTAATGTGTATACTATCTAACATTTCCTCTTTTACCCACATTCAAAGTTATAATTCATTGCTGTTAATTACATTCACAATGCTTTGCTACCTTCACCATCATTCATTACCAAAAACTTTCCATCATCCCAAATAGAAACTGTACAATTTAAGCATTAATTCACCATTCCATATCCCCACCCCACCCATAGTAATTGATATTCCAATTTCTGGCTCTATGAATTTGCTTATTTTGATTATTTCACATAATGAAACCATATACTATTTGACCTTTTGTGTCTGGCTGGTTTCACTCAACATGATGTTGTTAAGGTTCACTAAAGTTATCATGTGTATCAGAAATGCATTTCTTTTTGGGGGCTGAATAATTTTCCATTGTATGTATATACCATATTTTGTTTACCCATTCATTAGTTGATGGACACTTGGGTTGCTTCTATCCTTTGGGAATTTTGAATAATGCCACTAAGAACATCAGTGTGCAAATATATGTTTAAGTCTCTACTTTCAATTCTTTTTGGTATATACCTAGAAGATGGTAATTTTATACTTAACTTTCAGAGGAACTGCCAAAATGTCTCCCACAGCAGCTGGACCATTTTACATTCCCACCAACAATGAATGAGTGTTCTTATTTCTCCATATCCTCTCCCAACGCTTGTCATTTTCTGTTTTTTTTTCTCAATAATAGCCACTATAGTGGGTGTGAGTGGCATTTCATGGTTTTGATTTGCATTTCCTTAATGGCTAATGTTAACTGACTTTCTATTCATGTGCTTTTTGGCTATTTTTATATCTTCTTTAGAGAAATGTCTACTCAAGTTTTTTGCACATATTGAAATGTGGTTGTCTTTTTGTTGTTGAGTTGTAGGATTTCTTTATAGATTCTGGATATTAAACCCTTAATGGATATGTGGTTTCCATATATTTTCTCCTATTGCGTAGGTTGTCATTTTACTTTCATGATAAAGTTCTTTGATTTGCAAAAGTTTTTAATTTTGAAAGAGTCCAATTTATTTATTTTTCATTTGTTCCTTGTGCTTTGGATGTAAAGTCTAAGAAACCATTACCTTACATAAGGTCCTGAAGATGCTTCCCTGTGTTTTCTTCTAGGAGTTTTATAGTTCTGATTCTTACACTTAGGTCTTTGATCCATTTGACTGATTAGTGGTTATGGTGTGAAGTAGGAGTCCACCTTCATTCTTTTGAATAAGGACATCCACTCTTCCCAGCACTATTTGTTGAAGAGACCATTCTTTCCCAATCAAATGGACTTGGCACCCCAAGTTGGAGAACCTTTTCATCAAGTCAGCTTCTCTTATGGCAGCTGGACCATATTCCACTCTTCTTTTCTGTCCCTGTGAAAATGGGGCTCCTATCACAGACACAGAGTGAATGGATTTCTTCAGGATGGAATGCACTTGTGAGTGAAGGAGACACAAGAAGCTGTGCCTCAGAGACATGATCAACAGTGCAGGTGCTAAGTGAGCTATGTGCTCCATACAGCTTGACACCTCAAGAGAACACTGCTGTCTAGGCCATGTTCATTTAATCCATTCCTGTGGGTGCAGTCCATTGTGGGTGGGACTTTTGATTAAGTTGTTTCAATTGAGATGTGACCCACCCAATTCAAGATGGGTCTTAATCCTTTATTGGGGTCCTTTGTGAGACAATAAAAGACAGACAAAGCCCAGAAAGCTTAGAGAGAGAAACACCCAGAGACAGCAGAGAAAGAAAAGCCCTGCAGATGCTAAAAGAAGACCCACAGAAGCTCAGAGAGGAAGCCACTGGAACCAGGAACTGAAAGCAACAAAATCCAGGGGTGAAGGACCAGCAGTCACCAGCCATGTACCTTGCTGTCTGATAAAGCAGCCTGTCTTCAATTCCAGGTATTACCCTATTGATGCCTTAATTGGGACAGTTTCATGGCCTTAGAACTGTAAATTTTGAGTTAATAAATGTCCATTTAAAAAGTCAGTCCATTTCTGGTATATTGCATTCCAGCAGTTTTAGCAAACCAAAACAGATTTTGGTACCAGGAGAGTAGGGTGCTGCTGTGATTTGCAAATACCAAAAATGCTGTAATGGCTTTATAAATGGATAAGAGGAAGATTCTGGAAGAAGTGTGAGGAGCTTGGTAGAAAAGACCTAGATTGCCTTGAAGAGACAGTTGGTAGAAATATGGATGCTAATGGTACTTCTGATGAGACTCTTAGATAGAAAATGATGAATGTTTAATTGCAAACTGGAAGAAAGGTGACCCTTGTTTTAAAGTGGCAGAGAATTTGGCAAAATTAAGTCCAGGTCTTGGATGGAACACAGTATTTGAAAGTAATGAGCTTGGGTATTTAGCTGGGGAAATTTCCAAACTAAATGTGGAAAATGCAACCTGGCTTCTTCTTGCAGCTTATAGTAAAATGTGAGAGGAAAGGGATAAGCTGAGAACTGAACTCTTGGGCATGAAGAAACTAGAAATTGATAGTTTGGAAAATTCTGAGCTTTCAGAAAATTAGTCCCTAGAGAATAGTGCCCCATGTGAGGATTTATCTAAACATGGAAACAGCTAGCCATTTCAGTGCAAGTCAGAATTGGAGATGGGGTTATCCAGAAAGGATTTGTGGAAAGTCCTATTGTCTGATGGTTGGGACTCCTGTGTGCTGCACATGAAAATGATGAGTTTTTTTGTGACATTGGTATGAATGGATCCCCTGCCAGCCTGGTCTAATAGGGACAGAAAGGGACAGATTGAAGAAAAAATGACTTCAAAGGCAGAAACATGGAAGCTAAGGTCTGAAGCAAAGAAACCTCAGGCCAGGATAGTGGACCTACCCATTCATGTGGAAACTGTGAGTTTGCCTAGAGTTTGCAGAGGGTGGGTGTGCCAGTTTGGATGTATAATGTCCCCCAAAATGCCATTATCTTTGATGCAATTTTGAGGGGGCAAACATATTAGTGTTGGTTAGGTTGGAATCTTTGAGAGTTTCCATGAAGATGTGACTCAATCAACTGTGGGCAAGACCTTTGATTGGATAATTTCCATGGAGATGTTACCCCACCCATTCAGGGTGGGTCTGAATTAAATCACTGGAGCCATATAAAGAGCAGCTGTGAGTAACATTTTAGAGCAACTGAGAGTACATTTTGAAGAGGAGCTGCAGCTAAGAGAGGACAAAATGCCCCAAGAGCAACATTCTGGAGAATGTCATTTTGAAACACAACCTGGGAGCAAAGGAAGAAGATGCCAGCCACATGCCTTCCCAGTTAACAGAGGTTTTCTGGGTGCCATTGACCATCCTTCAGTGAAGGTACCCGATTGTTGATGTGTTACCTTGGACAATTTATGTCCTTAAGACTGTAACTTTGTTACCAAATAAACCCCCCTTATAAAAGCCAATCCATTTCTGGTATTTTGCAAAATGGCAGCATTAGCAAACCAGAACAGCAGGACTTCAGCCCCATTGCTCAGAAAGAGTATTAGCACTCCAGGGCTCTCAGAGGCCTGGGGGATTGAGGCAAGCTTGGCAGCCCCATTATTCAGGAAGAATGCTGCCCCAGGCTTCAGAGAGGATGGAGCACATTCCTTGGGGACTGGGGAAAATCTGGCTGCCACCACACTATTCTAAGGTGGTGGAGCCTGTGCCCTGGAGAAGGCAGAGAGTCTGCTGCCACCTAGATGCTTGAGGAGGGTGAAACCTAGAGCATGGCCATCTTCCCATTGCTTGGAAATGTTGGAGTCCTCACCCAAGTGTTTGGAGAGAATTGGGCCACTGTGCAAGCCCTTGGGAATGGTGGGCTGCCATTTTCTCAATTCTTGAGGATAGACTGTCATTCTATGGATGAACTTCAGACATGGAAATCTAATGAAGTATGCTCTGCAGGTTCTCAGAACTGTTTGGGTCCAGTGACCCCTGTTTTCCTACCAATTTCTCCTTATAGAACTGGGAACATTTATCCTGACTGTCCCTCCTTTGTATATTGGAAACAGATAACTTGTTCTAAGTTTCATAGGTCCACAGCCAGAGGGGAATTTTGCCCCCAGACTACACCTATAACTGATTTTGATGAGACTTTGTACTAATATTGTTACTAAAATGATTCATGGCTTTTATGATATTGTGATGGAATGAATGTATTTTGCGTAAGAGCATGCCTTTTTGGGGTACAGAGGTTGTAGTGAATTGGTTTGAAGCTATTGTGGACCCCAGAAAAGGCCATGTTCTTTAATCCATTCCTATGGGTGCAGATCTACTGTTGGTGGGACATTTTGATTAGGTTGTTTCTACTGAAATGTGTGTGACCCACCCTATTTAAGGTGGGTATTAATCCTTTAATAGAGTACATTGTGAGAGGATAAAAGACAGAAAAATCCAAGAGAGCTTAGAGAGAGTCACACCCAGACAGAGAAGGGAGAGAAAAGCCCCCAAATATGTTAAGAGAAGACCCACAGAAGCTCAGAGAGGAGGCCACTGGAACCAGAAGCTGAAAGCAACAAAACCCGGGAGCAAAGGAGCAGCAGACATGGCCCTGTGCCTTGTTATGTCTCAGAGATTTCCTGGATACCAGCAGCCTGTCTTCAGAGTCCAGGTATCATCCTGTTGATGTCTTAATTGGGACATTTTCATGGAATGCCCATTGTAAAAGCCAGTCCATTTCTGGTGTATTGCATTCCAGAAGCTTTAGCAAACAGAAACAGGTGGTGTGTTCTAAACGTATCTGTTAGGTTGTACATAGTGTTGTATGAGTCCTCTATTTTCTTAATGATTTGTGTCTAGATGCTCTATCCATTTTGAAAGTGCTTGTTGGTGTCCCCAACTATTATTATAGACCTGTCTATTTTCTCCCTTGAATTCTATCAATGTTTGTGTGTACACTTTTGGGCTATGTTGTTAGGTGCATATATGCTTACAAATGTCATATCTTCTTGATGTTCTGGTACTTTTATTAATATATAATGTCCTTTGTCTCTTATAATGGCTTTTAATTTAAAGTCTAACCCAGATCTCTTTTCTTTATTATTTGCATAGAATATCTTTTTCCATCCTTTCCCTTTCAAACATTTTGTGTCTTTGAATTTAAGGTGTCTCTTGTAAGCAATATATAGTTGTAATATCATGCTTTTTAAAAATCCATTCTCCTATCTCTGTCTTTTGAATGGAGGGTTTAATATATTTAGATGTAAAGTAATTACTGATAATGCAGAACTTCTGCATTTTGCTATTTGTTTTCTCTATGTATTAAACCTTTATTATTCCTAATTTCCTCCATTATTAGGTAATTTGCACTTAGTTTTACTTTTGTAATGAACTAACTTGATTCCATTTTCATTTTATTTTGCATCTATTTTTAACATATTTTCTTTGTGATTACCACAGGGATTACATTTAAAACCCTAAATCTATAACAATCTAGTTTGAAATAATACTAAATTAACATCAGTAGCTTACACAAATGCGGTCGCAGTTGATTCGTCTGGGGGGGGGTGGCGGCCGGTTACTAAATCCTAGGCTCTCAGGACTTCTCGGAGGGTACCGGCGGCGGGGGCTCTTTCCCGGAGGTGAGGGCGAGGCGGGGGACTTGGCCAGGTCCCCGGCGGTGGCGTGCAAAGTATGGAGGGCGGCGAAAAAGGAACAGGCGGGACACGTTTCTTTTAGGGTGAAGAAGCCAAGAGAGTTTATTAGGGGAGAGTATCAGCTTATATCGGGCGGTCTAGAGGGCGGGGTAGCTGTAGAGGTTAAAGGCTTGGATTGGTTCTGAGAGGGCGTGGAGGTTGATTGAAAAGGTGCGGGAGTTGCTCCGGTAACGACGAGGGTGGAGGGCGCGGGTAAGGCACGGGGGTGGGGTTTTCTCCGGCAAGCCCTCCCCAACGATTGTACTTTGGGGTGAGGACATGGGGCCTGCATTCGGCTCCACTTTCTCAGGCCCGGGGGGCCGTGGAGGGCGCTACCACCCGTGCCCCACTACCTTTCCTAGGGGCTGATCAGTTCCCCTGGCCCAGGCCCGCCAAGCCAGAACTCGATAACAGTGTCCCGCACACAAACTATAGTCCAGTATGATCCTTTTTCCCTCTTAATGCTCTTCTTTGAAAAAATTACATCTTTATGCACTGCTTGCCCAATAACATAGATTTATAACTACTTTTTATGCATTTGTGTTTTTAAAATGTAAGAAATGAAAGGTGGTGTTACAGACCAAAAGGGCAATGATACTGGATTTATATTTACCCATGGAGTCATCTTTACTGACATATTTATTTCTTCATGCAGCTTGAATTACTATCTAGTGCCCTTCCCTCTCAACCTGAGGGACACCTTTTAGCATTTCTTGTAGGTCAGATCTAGTGATAATGAACTCCCTCACCTTTTGTTTATCTGGGAATGTCTTCATTTCTCCCTTATAATTGAAGGACAGTTTTGTGACATGTAGAATTCATGTGTAACAAGTTTTCTTCCCCAACACTTGGAATATGTCATCCTGCTGCCCTTGGGCCTGCATGGTTTTGGATGAAAAATCAGAACTTAATCTTATTTAGTATTCCTTGTGTGCGATTAGTTGTTTCTCTTGCTGCTTTTAGGATTCTTACTTTATTTCTGGATTTCAACAGTTTGAGTATAATATGTCTTGGTGTGGATCTCTTTGAGTTTATCATATTTGGAATTCAATAGGCTACTTGGATGTGCATATTCATGTCTTTCATCAAGTGTGGGAGTTTTCTGCTATTATTTCTTCAAATACCATATCTGCCCCATTCTCTTTCTCTTCTCCTTCTGGGGCTCCCATAATTCATATGTTGCTATCCTTGATGGTGTCCCCCCATCCCTTAGGTTCTGTTGACTTGTATTCATTCTTTTTACTTTCTCCCCCTCAGACTAGATAATTTCAATTTTCCTATTTTCAAGTTTGCTAATTCTTTTTTTGTTTGTTTGAAAGAGTTTATTTCAGAAGTGTGGTTTGCTAAGATGCTAATTCTTTTTTGTTTCTGAAATTGTCTGTTAAACCTTTCTAGTGAATCTTCATTATATAAGTTATTGTATTTTCAGCTCCAGAATTTCTGTTTGGTCCCTTTTCTAAACATTTCTGTGATATGTACACTCTATGCATCCAGAATATTTTCATCATCCAAAAAGTAACTTGTACCAATCCATTAAATTTTAGTCAAAGTAACTTTAAAAAATTATTTTAATCAGAGAAGTTGTAGATTTACATAAAAGTCTTGTAAAAAGTACAATGTTCCCATATGCTCCCCTATTGTTGACATATTGCAGTAGTCCAGTACATTTGTTACAATTGATTAAAGATTATTAAAATAGTACAATTAACTATTGTACATAGCTTACATTAGATGCATTATTTTCCCATGTACCAACCTATTAACACCTTACATACATATTGTATACGTGCTATGATTCATGAAAGAACATTTTTATACTCGAACTATTAACCCCAGTCATTATCCACAACAGGGTTCACTGTGTCGTACATCCCCATGTTTATCTTCTAACTTTCATTCTACTGACATACATGACCCAAAACTTTCCCCTTTCAGCCACATACACATACATAGTTCAGCGTTAAGTGCACTCACTATAATGTGCTACCATCACCACCACCCATTTCCAAACCTTTAAAATCAATCTAAATAGAAATTCTATAGAAATTGAACATCAGCTCCCCATTCTCTACTCCAATCTATCCCCTGGTAACCTATATTCTAGGTTCTATTTCTATGAGTTTGCTTATTATAATTAGTTCATAGCAGTAAGATCATACAGTATTTGTCATTTTGTGTCTGGCTTATTTCAGTCAGCATAATGTCCTCAAGGTTCATCCAAATTGTTGCATATATCAGGACTCCATTTCTTTTTTTTAACTTAATTTTACTGAGATTGTTCACATGCAATACAATCATCCAAAGATCCAAAGTGCACAATCAATTGCCATCATACAGTTGTGCATCCATCACCACAATTAGTTTTTTTTTAAATTTTAGAACATTTTCATTATTCCAGAAAAGAAATAAAGACCAAAAAGAAAACTCAATTCCTCCCATACCCCTAACCACCACCCCCTCCACTATTAACTCATAGTATTTGTGTAGTACATTTGTTACTGTTGATAAAAGAATGTTAAAATAGTACTAACTGTGGTACATAGTTTGCAATAGGTATATTTTTTTCCTGTATTCCTCTCTATTATTAACTTCTAGTTATAGTGTCATACATTTGTTCTAGTTCATGAAAGAGATTTCTAATATTTGTACAGTTAATCATGGACATTGTCCACCACAAGGTTCACTGTTTTATACATTCTCATCTTTTAACCTCCAACTTGCCTTCTGGTGACATACATGACTCTAAGCTTCCCCTTTCCACCACATTCATACACCATTCAACACTTAGTTATTCTCACAATAGCATGCTACCATCACCTCTGTCCCTTTCCAAACAATTAAGTTCAACCTAGTTAAACATTCTGCTCATAATAAGCAACTGCTCTCCATTCTTTAGCCTCATTCTATATCCTGGTAACTTATATTTCATGTCTATAAGTTTACATATTATAATTAATTTGTATCAGTGAGACCATGCAATATTTGCCCTTATGTATCTGACTTATTTCACTCAATACAGTGTCCTCAAGTTTTCTTTCTTCATCAACCCATTTTTTAAAATGTTTTGCTCACCCACCATACATTCCATCCTAAGTAAACAATCAATGGTTCCCTGCATAATCATATACTTATGCATTCACCACCATCACCACTATGTATATAAGGACATCTCCATCTCTTCCACAAAGCAAAAGGAAGAGTCAAAGAAGGTGGAGAGACAAAAGAAAAAGAAAAAGAAAGAAAAAAAATGACAGCTATAAAGCAATAAAAGGAAAGATAGAATTAAACTAAAGTAGAATAAAAGAGTAAGACAACATCACCAATGCCAAGAGTTCCATACCCTTTCCCTATGTCCCCCTCTTATAGGCATTTACCCTTGGTATATTACCTTTGTTATATTAAAGGAAGCATAATACAATGTTTCTGTTAACTATAGTCTCTACTTCGCATTGATTGTATTTTTCCCCAATATCACCCCATTTTTTTATTAAATTCAGTTTTATTGAAATACATTCACACACCATACAATCATCTATGATATACAATCCACTGTCCACAGTATGATAACATAGTTATGCGTTCATCACCACAGTCTATCTCTGAACATTTTCCTTACATCAGAAAGAACCAGAACAAGAATAAAAAATAAAAGTGAAAAAAAACCACCCAAATCATCCCCCCATCCCACCCCATTTGTGCTTTAGTTTTTATCCTGATTCCTCCACTCATCCATACACTAGATAAAGGGGGTGTGATCCACAAGGTCTTCACAATCACACTGCCACCCCTTGTAATCTACATTATTATATAATTGTCTTCAGGAGTCCAGACTGCTGGGTTGGAGTTTGGTAGTTTCAGGAATTTACTTCTAGCTATTCCAATACATTAAAGCCTAAGAGGTGTTATCTATATAGTGCATAAGAATGTCCACCAGAGTGACCTCTCGACTCCATTTGGAATCTCTCAGCCACTGAAACTATTTTGTCTCATTTTGCATCCCCCTTTTGGTCAAGAAGATACTCTCAGTCCCATGATGCCGGATCCACACTCATCCCTGGGAGTCATACTCTGCGTTGCCAGGGAGATCCACAACCCTGGGAGTCGGGTCCCACGTAGGGGGGAGGGCAGCGAGTCCACCTGTCGAGATGGCTCAGTTAGAGAGAGAGAGGGCCACATCTGAGCAACAAAGAGGCACTCAGGGGGAGACTCTCAGGCACCATTACATACAACTTTAGACTTTCCTTTGTGGTAATGAGCTTCATAAGGGCAAGTCCCATGCTTGAGGGCTCAGCACATCAAACCACCAGTCCCAATGTCTGTGACAACATACGCTAGGGGATCAGCATCTTAAAGTTTAGAGATAGGCCTTACAATTCAGGGATAGAGTTAACTGCTGTAAGAGCTTACAATCTAGGGACTATTACAATTATTGTGTCCACGTTAGGCTATGTTCTAAGATTCAATTCTGAGTTTACACATTGTAGTTAGTCCATATTAGTGAGGCATCATCCCTCTCACCGTGTTTTCTCCAACACTTTTACTCCTATATATATATTTTCCTACAATTTTATAGAGTTATATTCACATACCATACATTTATCCACAGTGTACAATCAGTTGTTCATGGTATCATCATAAAGTTGTACCTTTATCACCACAATCAGCATTTGAACATACTGATTACTACAATGCTTCTGCCCCCTTTTCCCTTCTCTTCTCCATCTGAGACACCTATGACATGTACATTCATGTGCTTCATGTTGTCATTCAATTCCCTGAGATGTTGCTCAAATTTTTCCATTCTTTTCCCTATCTGTTCTTTTGTGTGTAGGCTGGCAGGTGTCTTGTTCTCCAGTTCATGAGTGTTTTCTTCTGCCTCTTGAGATCTTCTGTTGTATGTCTCCATTGTGTTTTTCATCTCTTGTGTTGTGCCTTTCATTTCCATATATTCTGCCTGTTGTTTTTTTCAAATTTTTGATTTCTACCTTATGTTCATCCAGTGTTTTCTTTATATCCTTCATCTCTTTGCCATATTTTCCCTGAATTTGTTGATTTGGTCTTTTATTTGATTTAGTATATTTGTTTGAAAATCTTTAATAGATTGTTTCATTAAAGTGCAACCATATCTCAACTGTATCTTGATTGAGGTGTAAGTTTGTTCCTTTGTCTGGGCCATATCTTCAGTTTTTCCTACCACAGTTTGTAGTTTTTGTTGTCTAGGTATCTGATTTCCTTGGTTATCCCAATCAGTTTTTCCCAGATGAGAATGGGTTCAGCAATCAGAATGGGGTTATATTCAGTTTCAAGTCTCCCTGCAGGTGTGTCTTAGAGATTGACAGATTTTCCTGTGAGGCCTCTAGCCACTCTGCTTCCTAACCTGTGCAGCAGGTGGTGCCTGTCAGCTTGTTGCTCCCAACTAGTGTAAGGTGTGGCTCCTTTAGTTTCTGTTTTGGCTGTTTTCCTCCAGGCTCTGGGGTTTGAGTTCTAAACGGAAGGCTGGCAGTAGAGCCGAGCCCCATCTCCTTCCTCCTAGGGAAGATTCACCACCTAGGGAGTTATCTTCTGCATTTGAATAGCTTTGTCTCTCTGACTTTGTTATCTCCACCCCTGTCTGGGTCAGAGTGCTGCAAACTGAAAATGGCTGAGGCTCTCTCCACTGAGCCACTCAGGTTGAGAGAGAGCAAAAGGGAAAGAAAGCCCCCTTTCAGAGCCAGTACATGGCCCCCAGTTTTGCCCATCAGCCAGAGATAGCATCTGTTCTTCTGGGCTCCCCCTCCTGGGACATAGAAGTCTTCTGGCTCTTTAAGGTCAATTGTCACTAAAAGCCTGTCTGCTTGTTAGGGGTTTGTCTATGTTTGTAGCTTGTATTTAGCAGTCCACATTTGTTAATTAAAACCCCAGTTGGAACTAGGATGGGCTATATTTGCTTGCTTCTGGACTACTAGTTTCTCCCACAGTGAGGTTTTGCAGCTCAGCTCGCCATGGGGGGAGGGGGCGCCCAGTGTGGTTCCACAGTTTTTACTTACAGATTTTATGCTGTGATCTCAGTCGTTCCACTCAATCCAGGTTGGTGTGTGATGTGTGGAGAGTCACAGTTAGGACTCCATTTCTTTATACAGCAGAATAATTTTCTATCATAGCAATATATCACATTTTGTTTACTCATTCATCAGTTGATGGACACTTGGGTTTTTTCCCCACCTTTTGGCAATTGTGAATAGTGTCACTATGAACATTGGTAGGAAAATATCTTTTTGAGCCCTTGCTTTCAATTCTTCTGGGTATATATCAAGTAGTGTGATTGCCCAGTCATATGGTAATTCAATATTTAGCTTCCTGAAGAAATGCCAAACTGTCCTCCACACTGGCTGCACCATTTTACCATCCCACCAGAAATGAATTACTGTCATTTACTCCACATCTTCTCCAATATTTGTAATTTTCTGCTTTCTGAGTAGTAGATGTTCTAGTGGGTGTGAAATATCTCATTGTGGTTTTCATTTGCATTTCCCTAATAGCTAGTGATGTTGAATATCTTTTTATGTGCTTTTAATCATTTGTATATCCTCTTTTGGGAAATGCCTATTCAAGTATTTTGCCCATTTAAAAATTCAATTGTCTTTTTATTGTTTGTAGGATTTATTTATATTCTGAATATTAAACTTTTATCAGATATGTGGTTTCCAAATATTTTCTCCCATTGATTAGATGGTCTTTTTGTTTTCATGACAAAGTATTTTGATGGGCAAAAGTTTGTAATTTTGAAGAGCTCACATTTATCTATTTTTTCATTCATTGCTTGTGCTCTGGGTGCAAAGTCCAAGAAACCATTCTCAACAAAACATCCCAAAGATGCTTCCCTAAATTTTCTTCTAGGATTTTCATAATGTTGGTTCTTATATTTAGTTCTTGGATCCATTTTGAGCTAATTTTTGTATATGGTGTGAGATAGGGGTCCTTTGTCATTCTTCTGCATATGGATATGCAATTATCCTAGAACCATTTGTTGAAGAGACTATTCTTTCCCTATTGAGTGGACACAGTAGCCTTGTTAAAAATCAATTGGCCATAAAAGTCAGGGTCTATTTCTGAACTCTCAATTTTTTCTATTTGGCAATATGCCTACCCTTGTGCCAATACAGTGCTGTTTTGACCACTGTAGCTTTGTAATATTCTATAAAGTCAGGAAGCTCAACTCTTCCAACTTCATTCTTTTTCAAGATGTTTTTGGCTATTTGGGGCCCCTTACCCTTCCAAATAAATTTGATAATTTGTTTCTCCATTTATGAAAAGAAAGGTGTTGGAATTTTGATTGGGATTGCATCCAATCTGTAAATCATTTTGGGTAGAATTGACATCTTTTTTTTTTTTAATCTTCATTTTATTGAGATATATTCACATACCACGCAGTCATACAAAACAAATCGTACTTTCGATTGTTCACAGTACCATTACATAGTTGTACATTCATCACCCAAATCAATCCCTGAAACCTTCATTAGCACACACACAAGAATAACAAGAATAATAATTAGAGTGAAAAGGAGCAATTGAAGTAAAAAAGAACACTGGGTATCTTTGTCTGTTTGTTTCCTTCCCCTATTTTTCTACTCATCCATCCATAAACTAGACAAAGTGGAGTGTGGTCCTTATGGCTTTCCCAATCCCATTGTCACCCCTCATAAGCTACATTTTTATACAACTGTCTTCGAGATTCATGGGTTCTGGGTTGTAGTTTGATAGTTTCAGGTATCCACCACCAGCTACCCCAATTCTTTAGAACCTAAAGAGGGTTGTCTAAAGTGTGCGTAAGAGTGCCCACCAGAGTGAACTCTCGGCTCCGTTTTGAATCTCTCTGCTACTGAAGCTTATTTCATTTCCTTTCACATCCCCCTTTTGGTCAAGAAGATGTTCTCCGTCCCACGATGCCAGGTCTCCATTCCTCCCCGGGAGTCATAGTCCACGTTGCCAGGGAGATTCACTTCCCTGGGTGTCTGATCCCACGTAGGGGGGAGGGCAGTGATTTCACCTTTCAAGTTGGCTTAGCCAGAGAGAGAGGGCCACATCTGAGCAACAAAGAGGCATTCGGGAGGAGGCTCTTAGGCACAACCATAGGGAGGCCTAGCCTCTCCTTTGCAGCAACCATTTTCCCAAGGGTAAAACCTATGGTAGAGGGCTCAACCCATCAAACCACCAGTCCCCTATGTCTGTGGTCATGTTAGCAACCATGGAGGTGGGGTAGGCGAATACCCCTGCTTTCTCCACAGGCTCCTCAAGGGGGCACTACATCTTTTTTTCCTTGTTTTTCTTTTTTTTTTTTTAACTTTCCCTTCTTTTTTAAATCAACTGTATGAAAAAAAAGTTAAAAAGAAAACAAACATACAATAAAAGAACATTTCAAAGAGACCATAACAAGGGAGTAAGAAAAAGACAACTAACCTAAGATAACTGCTTAACTTCCAACATGTTCCTACTTTACCCCAAGAAAGTTACCTAATACAGCAACATTTCTGAGAACTTGCTCTTACTATATCCATCAGAAATTAACAGACCATAGTCATTCCTGGGCATCCCCAGAACGTTAAATAGCTTATCTGTTCTTCTTGGATTATTGTTCCCCCTTCCTTAATTGCTCTCTACTGCTAGTTCCCCTACATTCTACATTATAAACCATTTGTTTTACATTTTTCAAAGTTCACATTAGTGGTAGCATATAATATTTCTCTTTTTGTGCCTGGCTTATTTCGCTCAGCATTATGTCCTCAAGGTTCATCCATGTTGTCATATGTTTCACCAGATCGTTCCTTCTTACTGCCGCGTAGTATTCCATCGTGTGTATATACCACATTTTATTTATCCACTCATCTGTTGAAGGACATTTGGGTTGTTTCCATCTCTTGGCAATTGTGAATAATGCTGCTATGAACATTGGCGTGCAGATATCTGTTCGTGTCACTGCTTTCCGATCTTCCGGGTATATACTGAGAAGTGCAATCGCTGGATCAAATGGTAACTCTATATCTAGTTTTCTAAGGAACTGCCAGACTGACTTCCAGAGTGGCTGAACCATTATACAGTCCCACCAACAATGAATAAGAGTTCCAATTTCTCCACATCCCCTCCAGCATTTGTAGTTTCCTGTTTGCTTAATGGCAGCCATTCTAATCGGTGTTAGATGGTATCTCATTGTGGTCTTAATTTGCATCTCTCTAATAGCTAGTGAAGCTGAACATTTTTTCATGTGTTTCTTGGCCATTTGTATTTCCTCTTCAGAGAACTGTCTTTTCATATCTTTTGCCCATTTTATAATTGGGCTGTCTGTACTATTGTCACTGAGTTGTAGGATTTCTTTATATATGCAAGAGATCAGTCTTTTGTCAGATACATGGTTTCCAAAAATTTTTTCCCATTGAGTTGGCTACCTCTTTACCTTTTTGAGAAATTCCTTTGAGGTGCAGAAACTTCTAAGCTTGAGGAGTTCCCATTTATCTATTTTTTCTTTTGTTGCTTGTGCTTTGGGTGTAAAGTCTAGGAAGTGGCCGCCTAATACAAGGTCTTGAAGATGTTTTCCTACATTATCTTCTAGGAGTTTTATGGTACTTTCTTTTATATTGAGATCTTTCATCCATTTTGAATTAATTTTTGTGTAGGGGGTGAGGTAGGTGTCATCTTTCATTCTTTTGGATATGGATATCCAACTCTCCCAGCCCCATTTGTTGAAAAGACCATTATGACTCAGTTCAGTGACTTTGGGGGCCTTATCAAAGATCAGTCGGCCATAGATCTGAGGGTCTATCTCTGAATTCTCAATTCGATTCCATTGATCTATATGTCTATCTTTGTGCCAGTATCATGCTGTTTCGGCAACTGTGGCTTTATAATAAGCTTCAAAGTCAGGGAGTGTAAGTCCTCCCAGTTCGTTTTTCTTTTTTAGAGTGTCTTTAGCAATTCGAGGCATCTTCCCTTTCCAAATAAATTTGATAACTAGCTTTTCCAAGTCTGCAAAGTAGGTTGTTGGAATTTTGATTGGGATTGCACTGAATCTGTAGATGAGGTTGGGTAGAATTGACATTTTAATGACATTTAGTCTTCCTATCCATGAACATGGAATATTTTTCCATCTTTTAAGATCCCCTTCTATTTCTTTTAGTAGAGTTATGTAGTTTTCTTTGTTAGGTCTTTTACATCTTGGGTTAAGTTTATTCCTAGGTACTTGATTTTTTTAGTTGCTATTGAAAATGGTATCTTTTTCTTGAGTGTCTCTTCAGTTTGTTCATTTCTAGCCTATAGAAACATTACTGACTTATGTGCATTAATCTTGTATCCCGCTACTTTGCTAAATTTGTTTATTAGCTCTAGTAGCTGTATCATCGATTTCTCAGGGTTTTCCATATATAAGATCATATCATCTGCAAACAATGACAGTTTTACTTCTTCCTTTCCAATTTGGATGCCTTTTATTTCTTTGTCTTGCCGGATTGCCCTGGCTAGCACTTCCAGCACAATGTTGAATAACAGTGGTGACAGCGGGCATCCTTGTCTTGTTCCTGATCTTAGAGGGAAGGCTTTCAGTCTCTCACCATTGAGTACTATGCTGGCTGTGGGTTTTTCATATATGCTCTTTATCATGTTGAGGAAGTCTCCTTCAATTCCTACCTTTTGAAGTGTTTTTATCAAAAACGGATGTTGGATTTTGTCAAATGCTTTTTCAGCATCTATTGAGATGATCAATTGATTTTTCCCTTTTGAATTGTTAATATGTTGTAATACACTGATTGATTTTCTTGTGATGAACCATCCTTGCATGCCTGGAATGAACCCCACTTGGTCATGGTGTATGATTTTTTTAATGTGTCTTTGGATTCAATTTGCAAGTATTTTGTTAAGGATTTTTGCATCTATATTCATTAGGGAGATTGGCCGGTAGTTTTCCTTTTTTGTAGCATCTTTGCCTGGTTTTGGTAGTAGATTGATGTTAGATTCATAAAATGAGTTAGGTAGTGTTCCATTTTCTTCAATGTTTTGAAAGAGTTTAAGTAAGATTGGTGTCAGTTCTTTCTGGACAGTTTGGTAGAATTCCCCTGTGAAGCCATCTGGCCCTGGGCATTTATTTGTGGGAAGATTTTTGATGACTGATTGGATCTCTTTGCTTGTGATGGGTTGGTTGAGGTCTTCTATTTCTTCTCTGGTCAGTCTAGGTTGTTCATATGTTTCCAGGAAATTGTCCATTTCTTCTACATTATCCAGTTTGTTGCCATACAGTTGTTCATAATATCCTCTTATAATTTTTTTAATTTCTTCAGGATCTGCAGTTATGTCACCTTTTTCATTCATTATTTTGTTTATATGGGTCTTCTCTCTTTTTGATTTTGTCAGTCTAGCTAGGGGCTTGTCAATCTTGTTGATCTTCTCAAAGAACCAACTTTTGGTGATATTTATCCTCTCTATTGTTTTTTTGTTCTCTATGTCATTTATTTCTGCTTTAATCCTTGTTATTTCTTTTCTTGTACTTGGTTTAGGATTGGTTTGCTGTTCATTTTCTAGCTTCTTCAGTTGATCCATTAGTTCTTTGATTTGGGCTCTTTTGTCCTTTTTAATATATGCGTTTAGTGCTATAAATTTCCCCCTTAGCACTGCTTTTGCTGCATCCCATAGGTTTTGGTATGTTGTGTTCTCATTTTCATTCGTCTCTCTATATTTAGCAATCTCTCTTGCTATTTCTTTGTTAACCCACTGATTGTTTAGGAGTGTGTTGTTTAACCTCCAGGTATTTGTGAATTTTCTAAGTCTCTGATGGTTATTGACTTCTAATTGTATTCCATTGTGGTCAGAGAATGTGCTTTGAATAATTTCAATCTTTTTAAATTTATTGAGGCTTGTTTTATGTCCCAGCATATGATCTATTCTGGAGAAAGTTCCGTGAGCACTAGAAAAGTATGTGTATCCTGGTGATTTGGGATGTAATGTCCTGTATATGTCTGTTAAATCTAATTCATTTATCAGATTGTTTAGGTTTTCAGTTTCCTTATTGGTCTTCTGTCTGGTTGATCTACCTATAGGAGAGAGTGATGTGTTGAAGTCTCCCACAATTATTGTGGAAACATCAATTGCTTCCTTTAGTTTTGCCAGTGTTTCTCTCATGTATTTTGTGGCACCTTGATTGGGTGCATAGACATTTATGATTGTTATTTCTTCTTGTTGAATTGCCCCTTTTATTAGTATGTAGTGGCCTTCTTTGTCTCTCAAAACATCCCTGCATTTGAAGTCTATTTTATCTGAGATTAATATTGCTACATCTGCTTTCTTTTGGCTGTAGCTTGCATGAAATATTTTTTTCCATCCTTTCACTTTGAGTTTCTTTGTGTCCCTGTGTCTAAGATGAGTCTCTTGTATGCAACATATTGATGGTTCATTTTTTTTGATCCATTCTGCGAATCTATATCTTTTAATTGGGGAGTTTAATCCATTTACATTCAACGTTATAACCATGAAGGCATTTCTTGAATCAGCCATCTTATTATTTGGTTTATGTTTGTCATATTTTTCCCCTGTCTATTAATATCCTTTATTGTACCCATAGCGAAACTCTTTAGTACTGAACCTTTCTCCAAGTCTCTCTGTCCTTTCTTTGTTTCTCTGTCTGTAGGGCTCCCTTTAGTATCTCCAGTAGGGAGGTCTCTTGTTAGCAAATTCTCTCAGCATTTGTTTGTCTGCGAAAAATTTAAGCTCTCCCTCAAATTTGAAGGAGAGCTTTGCTGGATAAAGTATTCTTGGCTGGAAATTTTTCTCACTCAGAATTTTAAATATATCGTGCCACTGCCTTCTCGCCTCCATGGTGGCTGCTGAGTAGTCACTACTTAGTCTTATGCTGTTTCCTTTGTATGTGGTGAATTGCTTTTCTCTTGCTGCTTTCAGAACTTGCTCCTTCTCTTCTGTGTTTGACAGTGGGATCAGAATATGTCTCGGAGTGGGTTTATTTGGATTTATTCTATTTGGAGTTCGCTGAGCATTTATGATTTGTGTATTTATGTTGTTTAGAAGATTTGGGAAGTTTTCCCCAACAATTTCTTTGAATACTCTTCCTAGACCTTTACCCTTTTCTTCCCCTTCTGGGACACCAATGAGTCTTATATTTGGACGTTTCATATTATCTATCATATCCCTGAGGTCCATTTCGATTTTTTCAATTTTTTCCCCATTCTTTCTTTTATGCTTTCATTTTCCATTCTGTCATCTTCCAGGTCATTGATTCATTGTTCAACTTCCTCTAGTCTTGTACTATGAGTGTCCAGAATCTTTTTAATTTGGTGTACAGTTTCTTTAATTTCCATAAGATCATCCATTTTTTTATTTAGTCTTGCAATGTCTTCTTTATGCTCTTCTAGGGTCTTCTTGATCTCCTTTGTATCCCGTACTATGGTCTCATTGTTCATCTTTAGTTCTTTGAGTAGCTACTCTAGGTGCTGTGTCTCTTCTGATCTTTTGATTTGGGTGCTTGGGCTTGGGTTATCCATATCGTCTGGTTTTTTCATATGCTTTATAATTTTCTGTTGTTTTTGGCCTCTTGGCATTTGCTGAACTTGATAGGGTTCTTTTAGGATTTGTAGACCAATTGAAGTCCTTATCTCTAATTTATCAGATCTACAGCTTCGTGGAGTACACTTTCTCTAACTAAGCAGCAGGTGGCGTCCATGAGCCACCTGTTCTCCACAAGCCAGTTCTCCCCTGCTGTGCCTTTGTGGTGAGTGGGGGAGTGAGTCTTGTGGGGTCCAATTGGTGTACCAAGCTTGCGTGTGTAGTTGGTGTTGCCTGCCCTGTATATGGGGCGTGTTTCTGGGCAGTCAGGGAGGGGGGGTGGTCTAACAATTAAATCTCCCTGGTGATCCTAGAGTTTTAAAGCTGCTGCAGTAGTCTAATCCTTCAGTTCAGTCCTGCCACAGTTTGTCTCTGCCACTGACCCACAAGTCCTTGGTATTGGCGTATGGCTCCTGAGACTTGCAAGTGGGCCCCTCTTCCAGGCTGTGCACCCGGGGTCCTCTGTTGAGGGATGACTGTGCTATGTCACAGGTGAGTGCCGTCCCCCCAGGGCAGTTCTGGGCTGCTGGGCTGTGTAGGGAGGCTCCCAGTCTGCTGAAATTATGACTGAATGGGGCTTTGTTAATTCACACTGCTACACCTTCCCAACTCTGGGACAATCAGCTGAGGTTGCAGGGAAAGCTAATGTCCATGCCCAGTTTTGTGGTGTGTGCCTGTTATTTTAAGCGCTTCCATCACACTGGGTTGTCTGGGGCAGCTCTGGGCTATGGGGCTGGCGATGAGCAGGAGTGTTTCCTGTCCACCAGGATGATGGCTCTGAGCGGACACCCCCCTTTTCTTGGGAAGTTGTGGTGTTTAGTGAATTTTCTCAGCCACTGGATTATTGCCTTTTGTCTCAGAGCTCTCTTAGTTCTGCTCTTGTCTTGACCTGCCCAAATTGCAAGTCTTGGAAGCTTTCTGTATTGGGCTTCTTAGAGTAATTGCTTTAGAAAAAGAAAAAAGGATTAAAAAAAAGGGCCCTCCTCAGAGATCTAATGGGCTATTGAAATGCTAAGAGACAAAGCAATTAGGGCCATTAAGGAAAGGTCCACAGGGCAGAGAGATCAGCTTTTCTTCAGGATTTGCATATGATCCTCAGGGCCTGAGCTCTGCCCTTCCCCTTTCTATGTTCAACAGAACTCCAAAATTCCTCCGCTTTTATTTTGGAGTTTTTCATGTTGTTTTTTTCTATGCCTGTCTCCTCTCTGCTGGGCTGGCTGCTCTCAGATTCTCTGGTGTCTCGTCTCAGTCTATCTATGGTTGGAGTTTGGATCAGTAGAATGAGTTTCTGATAAGGGCTGCCACTGCAGTTCTCCCTTCTCCTTCCCGGAGCTGACAGCCCCTCCTCCCATGGGACTGAGCCTGGCAGGGAGGGGTGCGGGTCCCCTGGCCACAAAAACTTACAGATTTTGCTGATCTCAGCAGTTCCACGTTTTCATGAGTGTTTTATGAAGTATGCCCAAAGTCAGATTGCTCTGTGGTGTGCAGTCCACGCAGTTCCTGGCTTTCTACCTACTTTCCTGGAGGAGTAACTAAAAGATACAGCTCACCAGTCCACCATCTTGCCCCGCCTCTTTCAGAATTAACATCTTAATGATATTTAGTGTTTCAATCCATGAACACAGAATGTCCTTCCATTTCTTTAGGTCTTCTTTCATTTCTTTCAGCAATGTTTTGTAGTTTCCTGTGTACCAGACCTTAGCCTTGGTTAAATTAATTCTTAGAGATTTGATTCTTTTACTTGCTATTGTAAATGGATTTTTTTCTCGATTTCCTCCTCAGATTCCTCATTACTAGTGTATAGAAACACTACTGAATTTTGTTTGTTTATCATCTACCCTGCCACTTTGCTGAATTCATTTATTAGTTCTAGTAGCTGTTGTGGGACTTTCTATATACAGGATCGTGTCATATGGAAATAGTGAAAATTTTACTTCTTCCTTTCTGATTTGAATACATTTTTTCTTGTCTAACTGCTTGGGCTATGACTTCCAGTATAATGTTGAATATCAGTGGTGACAGTGGGCATCCTTGTCTTGTTCCAGATCTTAGGGGGAAGGCTTTCAGTCTTTCACCAATGAGTATGGTGTTAGCTGTGGGTTTTTTATATATGCCATTTATCATTTTTGAGGAAGTTTCCTTCTATTCCTACTTTTCAAAGTGTTTTTATCAAGAAAGGATGCTGAATTTTCTGAAGAGCATTTTTGGCATCAATTGAGATGATCTTGTGGTTTTATCCCTTCCTTTTGTTGATGTGATGCATTACAATAATTGATTTTCTTGCTAAACTACTCTTGCATATCTGGGATAAAACCCACTTGATCATGGAGTATAATTCTTTTAATGTGCTGTTGGATTCAAATTAGTAATATTTTTGTTGAAGATTTTTGCATTTATATTCATACAAGAAATTGATCTGTAATTTTCTTTTCTTGTATTATCTTTATTTGGCTTTCTTAATAGGGTGATGGCCTCATAGAATGAGTTATGTAGGGTTCCCTCTTCTTCAATTTTTTTGGACGTGTTTGAGAAGGATTGCAACTAATTCTTCTTTGAATGACTGGTAGAATTCACCTGTGAAGGCATCTGGTCCTAACCTTTTCACTGTTGGGAGGTTTTTGATGATTGATTCAATCTCTTTGCCTACAATTGGTCTCTTGAGATCTTCTATTTCTCCTAGAGTCAGTATAGGTTGTTTGTGTGTTTCCAGGAATTTGTCCATTTCAGTTAGGTTGTCTAATTTGTTGACATGCAGCCAGGAATTTGTCCATTTCAATTAGGTTATCTAATTTGTTGGCATGTGGTTGTTCATAGTATCCACTTATGCTCCTTTTTATATCTGTGGGTTCAGTGGTAATGTCCCCCTCTCATTTCTGATTTTATTTATTTGGATCTTTCTGTGTTTTTTTTTTTTTTTTCCTCTGTCAGTCTAGCTATGGGTTTGTCAATTTTATTGATATTTTCAAAGAACTAACTTTTGGTTTTGTTAATTCTCTCTGTTGGTTTTTTTTTTTAATTCTCAATTTCATTTATTTCTGCTCTAATCTTTGTTATTTCTTTCCTTCTGCTTGCTTTGGGATTAATTTGCTGTTCTTTTGCTATTCCTCCAGGTGTGCAGTTAGGTATTTGATTTTACTCTTTTTATAAAAAATGTAAGCATTTAGGGCTATAAATTTCCCTCTCAGCACTGCCTTTGCTGTATCCCTTAAGTTTTGATATGTTGTGTGTCTCATTTTCATTCATCTCAAGATATTAATTTCCTTTGCAATTTTTTCTTTGACCCACTGAATGTTTAAAGATGGGGTTTTTAAACTTCCTTGTATTTGTGGAAGTTCGAGTTCTTGGCCTGTTATTGATTTCCAGCTTCATTCCAAAATGGTCAGAGGAGACACTTTGTATGACTTCAACCTTTTTAAATTTTTGAGACTTTTTTTGTGATCTAATATGTGGTCTGCCCTGGAGAATCATCCATGAGAACTTGAAAAGAATGTGTATCCTGTTGCTTAGAGTTGCAATGTTCTGCATATGTCTTTTAGGTCTAGTTCATTTATCTTATTATTCAGGTTCTCTGTTTTCTTATTGACCTTCCATCTGGATGTTCTATCTATTGATGAGAGTGGTGTACTGAAGTCTCCAAAATTGTTGTAGAACTGTCTGTTTCTCCCTTCAGTTTTGCCAGTGTGTGCCTCATGTATTTTGGGGCACCATGGTTAAGTCATGAATATTTCTTCATGATTGATTGCCCCTTTTATTATGTAGTCCCTTCTTTGACTCTTTTAACAACTTTGGTCTTAAAGTCTATTTTGTCTGATATTAGGATAGCCACACCAGCTTTTTTTCTTACTGTTTGCATAGAATATCTTTTTCCATCTGTGCCAATTTGAATGTAATATGTCCCCCAAAATGCCATTACCTTTGATGCAATCTTGTATGGGCACACAGATTAGTGTTGATTAGACTGTAATTCCTTGAGTGTTTCCATGGAGATGTGACCCACCCAACTGTAGATGATAACTCTGATGAGATAATTTCCATGGAGGTGTGGCCCCGCCCATTCAGCATGGACCTTGATTAGTTTACTAGAGGGGACACTTTGAAGAATGCACAAGAACCGAGGGATGTCTTGGGAGAAAGCCATTTTGAAACCATAACTCTGGAACAGATGCCAGCCATGTGTCTTCCCAGCTAACAGAGGTTTTCCAGACACCATTGGCCATCCTTCAGTGAAGGTACCTGATTGTTGATGCATTACCTTGGACACTTTATGGCCTTAAGACTGTAACTGTGTAGGCAAATAAACTCCCTTTTATAAAAGCCAGTCCATTTCTGGTACTTTGCATCCTGGCAGCTTTAGCAAACCAAATCCCATCCTTTCACTTTCAACCTATTTGTGTATTTGGGTCTAAGGCAACTCTCTTGTGACCATACAGTGGGTCATACTTTTTATCCATTCTGCCAAACTGTGTCTTATGATTGGGGTGTTTAATCCATTAACATTCAGTGCTATTACTCTAAAGGCAGTGTTTGCTTCAACCATTTTGTTGTTTTTTATTTGTCATATTTTTTTTATCTCTCTTTTCCTTTATTACAATGTCCTTTTCTGTATAGTTGATCTTTTGTGATGTATCTGACTGATCCATTTCTCCTTTCTGCTTCTTTATATTAAAAAAAAAAAAACACTTTCTTTGTGGTTACCCTGGAGTTTATATTACACAACCTACATCTATAACCCACTAATTTGAAAAGACACCAATTTAGCATCAATAGCATACATGTTCTTTGCTCCAATTATCCCTCTGTTTCCCTCTCCTTACATTGTTTTTGTCCCACTTTACCATGTTGTATTTTACATGTCCATCATCAGGAAATATGCCTTTATCTTGTTCAATTGTATTCTGACTCTGTAGGCATTAAAGAGTAGAGTTGTATATTGAGGATACAGTACTATTGGGTTTTGCATTTACCCTTTTAGTTATCCTTACTGATGATCTTCATTTCTTCACCTTACTCCAAGCCATTCTCTCCTGTCTTTTCCTTTCAATATGCAGAGCTCCCTTAAGTAATTCTTGTTGGGCAAGTCTTTTGTTGACAAACTCTTGCAGTTTCAATTTATCTGGGAATATTTTAAACTCTCTCACTTTTGAAAGACAGTTTTGCTAAATAAAGAATTTTTGGCTGGCAGTTTTTCTCTTTCAGTACCTTAAATATATCATACTACTATCTTCTCATGTCCATCATTTCTGATGAAAAATTGTCACTTAGTCTTATTAGGGATCTCTTGTATGTGATGAAATCACTCTTCTCTTGCTGCTTTCAGGCTTCTCTCTTTATCTTTGGCATTTGACATTCTGATTAGTAGGTGTCTCAGAGTAGGTCTATTAGGGTTTATTCTGTTTGGACTACATTGTGCTTTTTGGATATGTACATTTGTGTCTTTCATAAGAGTTGGGAAATTTTCAGCCAATAATTCCTCAGATATTCTTTCCACCCCTTTTCCCTTCTCTCCTCCTCTGGGACACCCATGATGTGTATATTTGTGCACTTTGTGCTGTCACTCAAATCCCTGATCACTGCTCATTTTTTTCTATTTTTTCTCTATCTTTTCTTCTGACCGTACTATTTCTATTGCCCTTCTAGTTTACTGATTTTTCTACCCATTAAAATCTACTGTTGTGTGCCTGTTGTGTATTTTTAATCCCTATTATTGTGCCTTTCATTCCCATAATTTGTTACATTTCTTCTTATACTTTCAATTTTTTCTTTATGCTCACTCATTGTCTTCATAATATCCTTATCTCTTAATCCATATTTTCCTTCATCCCCTTGAATTGACTTAGGAGATTTGTTTGAACTTCTTTGATTAGTTGTTCCAAATTCTGCATCTCCTCTGAAGTTTTATCTTATTCCCCTGACTGGGTCATATCTTCCTGTTTCTTAGAATGGCTTGTAATTTTTTGCTGGTGTCTGGGCATCTGATTATCTTGATGCGTTAACTCTGAAGGCATGTTTTCCCCTCTTGTATAGGATTTTATTGTTGATCAGCTTTGTGCTAAGGCTCTTTTTGACACTAGTTTTAGACCTTTGCAATACACTTATTCTAGACCTTTAGAATAGCCTGTATTTAACTGTTCAGATTTTGTCAGCTCTTCTTTTTCTGAGTTTTGCCCTGGTTATTCAGTCCAATTTTAAGATTGTGCTTTTTGTGAAATTGTTTCACCTCCAGGAGAAAGCTTCCTTTTCTCTGTTCCTTCCCTTGGAATCTTGATCTGTTCTGTTTGCTTTAGTGCAGAAATTCTCCCCAGCTCCTACGATTTTTAAAAATTCTCTCCCTCACCCAGTGCCCCCTTTTCCTTACACTTTTCAGTTCTGGAACCCATAACATCTTACAGAAGTTCTGTTTAGCCCCCCCCCCCCTTTTATCTGTGAGGCATTTCTTCCTCCAGTTTCTTCCCCATTAGGGTATAATACCCTGGGGACCCAGATGGGGGTCAATCCACAAAGGTGGGCTACTCCAGAAAAATCCATTTTGTGTTTATGTGGCCTAGCTAACAGAAACTGGATTGAGTGGACCTCTTGCCAACAGTGCTGCCATGATCTCTCTCTTCCCTCCTAGGTTGCAGCACAACTTAGAGGTTTGTGTTCTTCCTGAGTCTCTCTGGACTTGGGTCTCTGTACCTGGATATGCAGAGGGTTTTAACTTGCTGCTATGATTGACTCTATAGTGGGAGGAACCAGGCTGCTGCCTCTTGGTGACTCCCAAGCTGCACGGGACTGAGTGAAGGAGGGATACACAGGCTGGTGTGTCTGGGATGGAAATTTTCCTACTTGATATTTTCCTTTTTCTTCAATTCAGCATTTGTGAGATCCTCCAGTCTCTATCATCTTCCAGAGTTCTAAGCAAGTGTATTTGTCCTTTTATCGGTGGATACTTTGGGAAGATTTTTTTAAGGGATGTCTTATGTTGCCATGTTGATGACATCAATTCAAGATTCTCTGTCTTTCAACAATTTTATTATAATTAATCTTGGTGTAGAGCTCTTTAGTTTATCCTACTTGTCCACTAAACATGTTGGATGCCTATATTCATATCTTTCATCAAATTTGGGGAGTTTTTGCTATTATTTTTCCAAATAGCCTTATTCTCTCTGTTTTCCTTCTGGGACTCCCATAATGTGAGTTTTTTTTTTTTTTTTTATAATTGATGATGTACCACAGGTCTCTTAAGCTCTATTCACATTTTTTAAATTTTTTTTCTGTCTGTTCTGTCTGATCTGATCTGCTGTTGAAACCCTTAGCGAATTTTTCATTTTAGCCCTTGTAATTTTCAGCTCCAGAATTTCTGCTTGGTTCCTGTTAATAATCTTTGTCTGCTTATAGATATTCTCTATTTGTGGAGACATTGTTTTCCTGTTTTTCTCTAGTTCTTTGTCCATTGTTTTCTTTACCCCTTTGAGCATATTCAATATAGCTGATTTAAAGTCTTTATTACTATACAAGTCTAATATGTGGCCTTCCTCAGGGATGGTTTCTGTCAGTTTCTCTTTTTTCTGTGAGTGGGCCACACTTCTGTTTTTCTTTGTATGCCTTATAATTTTTTGGTTGAAAACTGGAATTATAAAATATTATAATGTGGTAAGTTTGAAAGTTAATTCACCTCCTTCTCCAGAGTTTGGTATTATTGCTTGTTGAGGGCTTTGGTCATGTATTTGTTTAGTGACTTTCCCAAAATAGTTTTGTCATGTGTGGTCAGTGAAGCGTCTGGTCCATTATCTCAGCAGTGAGACAGTGACCTGACAGATTTCCTTAAATACCTGATGTCCAAACAGACAAACAAAAAACTCTCTGGTCTTTGCAAATCTGCTCTGAGCTAAGGTATTCCTTCAATACTTACCCAGGCTACCTAAAACTCTGCCTTAGCTTTCAAACCCTGCTTGTGTTAAGCTCAACAATTGGCAAGAGGTACAAATTTAAGGTACTGTCTGACCTTTTCTGAGCATGTGTCAGGTCCTGGGCATGTGTGTTGCACTGTTTTTCAAATATGTAGTAGCCCTTTAAAACCCTTATTTCCCCAAGGATTCTCTTCTTCAGTCTCTTTTTTACAGATTTTAGGTCCATCTGCTTCTTGCCACCCAGGTGTGTTTCTTGGCTCAACTGGCCTAGATTAATATACCTTTAAATGCTCCCAACAGATGCCACCTGGGCCTTTGCTTGAATTGAGGAAGGCAAAACAAAGCAAAACTTCTATACCATTTGTGCCAGTTTGGATACATTATGTCCCCCAAGAAAAAGCCATGATCTTTTAATCCAATCTTGTGGGATTTTGGGATTAGGTTGATTCCACACCCAACTGTGAGTGACACCTTTGGTTAGGGTGTGACCTCTGATTGAATGTTTCCATGGAGGTGTGGCCTCACCCATTCAGCGTGGGCATTGATTAGTTCACTGGAGTCTTATATAGGGGCTCACCAACAGAAGGACCTCAGGGCTACAGCTGAGATAGACATTTTGAAGACAGCTGTTGTAGCTGACACTACAACACTGACATTTTGGAGAACACCATTTTTGAAATGCAACCTGGG
Organism: Choloepus didactylus; assembly: GCF_015220235.1. Lineage (NCBI taxonomy): Eukaryota > Metazoa > Chordata > Mammalia > Pilosa > Megalonychidae > Choloepus > Choloepus didactylus. The sequence continues at coordinate 299,388 of NC_051319.1, forward strand.
AACAAGCAGACACCAGCCACATGCCTTCCCAGCTAACAGAGGTTTTCCGGACACCATTGGCCATCCTCCAATGATGGTACCCAGTTGTTGATGCCTTACCTTGGAAACTTTATGGCCTAAAGACTGAAACTTTGCAACCAATTAAACCCCCTTTTTAAAAGCCAATCCATTTCTGGTGTTTTGCATAACAGCAGCTTTAGCAAACTGGAACACCAGTCCCTCAGGGAATGGCCAGATTGGTCAAAACACACAACTACAGTTTTTGGAGGATAAGTTTCATATTGTGTCCCTCAAACTGCATCGCAGCACTGCGATCTCTTAAGAGTAATCACTGTTTTCCTAGATGTTTACCCCCACAATCTCATTTCTCACCCAGGAAAGCCAAGGCAGAATGTTTCCTAGAGGCCTCTCCCCTTTCCCTGCTCCAGTCCCATCATTTTCCTGCCTACTCTCCAGTTAAGTGGAGGCACAACCCAGTCTCATGGCCTCACAGGTTTTACCCCATTCCCTTGGACCAACATGCCTGACTTCAATGAGACCAGAATGAATGAAGCAATGCCTCACAACTACATGCAAATGAATCATTGCAATGCCATGGGAAAGAGCCTGAAGAAATAGCAAAGTGCAGAAAGCAAGGGTCATTAGCTGTGAACACTTCGGAAGAGGCCAGGGAAGGTTTTCCAGAAATCTTATTTTCTGCCTCTCTTGCCCTGCTAAAACCCATCCTATGCTTCAGCAATCCCTCCCCACCATTCCCAAACATAACTCATACTTCCCCACTGTCTGTTTACTCTCCCAGCCCAAGACCTCTTGACTCCAGACCTCAACCTCCATGGCTCTGTCTTTGAAGAAATTTTTCCTTCAATTTGTTCCTTGTCTTTCTCTGCCAGCCCTGACTGGCAATGGCTCTGTCTATAAAGATCTCACAAAAATTCTGTTGGCTTTGTGTGACGCACACGGGAGTCAAGGCCATCAGACAGTAGGACTTTCCACAAATCCTTTCTGCTTAACTCCTTTTCCAATCTTGGCTTGTACGGAAATGGTGGCTGGGTTCCATGTTTGGTTACATCTTCATGTTGGGCTGTAGCTTCTGGGATTCCACCCCCTGGAAGCCCAAAATTTCCAAGCCATCAGCTTCTGGTTTCTTTGTTTATCTCTCTCTGCTTGCATTTTACTATAAGCTGCAAGGAGAAGCCAGGGTACATCCTCCACACGTAGTCTGGAGATCTCAGCTAAGTATTCCAGGTTGTTGCTTTCAAATTCTTTCTCCCATCTGACACCAGGATTCAATTTTGCCAAATTCTCTGCCACTTTAAAACAAGGATCACCTTTCTTCCATTCATCATTTCTGCTCAAGACCTCATCAGAAGTATCTTTAGAGTCCGTATTTCCACAGAGTCTCTTCAAAGCAGTTTAGGCTTTTTCTATCAAGCTCCTCACAATTCTCCCAGAATCTTCCCCTTATTCATTTAAAAAGCCATTCAATATGTTTGGTATTTGCAGACTCAGCAGCAAAGGCACCCCACTGCTGGCACCAAAATCTACTCTGGTTTGCTAATGCTGCCAGAATGCAAAACACCAGAGATGGATTGGCTTTTATAAAAGGGGGTTTATTTGGCCACACAGTTACAGTCTTAAGGCTATAAAGTGTCCAAGGTAGCACATCAGCAATCGGGTACCTTCACTGGAGGATGGCCAATGATGTCTGGAAAACCCCGGTTAGCTGGGAAGGCATGTGGCTGGCATCTGCTCCAAAGTTCTGGTTTCAAAATGGCTTTCTCCCAGGATGTTCCTCTCTAGGCTGCAGTTCCTCAAAAATGTCACTCTCTTAGCTTCTCTGGAGTAAGAGTCTGCTTTCAACGGCCATCTTCAAACTGTCTCTCATCTGCAGCTCCTGTGCTTTCTTCAAAGTGTCCCTCTTGGCTGTAGGAAGCTCACTCCTTCTGCCTGATCTTATATAGTGCACCAGTAATTTAATTCAGACCCACCCAATGTGAAGGCCAACACCTCCATGGAAATTATCCAATCAGAGTCATCACCCACAGTTGGGTGGGGCACATCTCCATGGAAACACTCAAAGAATTACAATTTAATTAACACTGATAGTCTACCAACACAAGATTACGTCAAAGATAATGGCATTTGGGGGGACATAATACATTCAAACTGGCACACCCACCCTGAGTCTTTGCTGATGCCATCCCCTCAACCTGTAATTCCATTTCCTCATCCCACTCACTCTGCAAGTTCACTCATCCTTTGAGCCTTGTACTCAGCCCCTCTGCCTCTCCTGAGAGGCTGAGCTCCTTGACAACCCAAAAGCATGGGGTAGGGAACCCTGGAATGCCCTCCCCTTTGCTCTGACTTGCACCAACCTCCTGCAAGCACCTTGAGCTCCTGAAGAACAGATATCAATTTTTTTTATTTCTCTGTGGTCTTTGCCATATTTGACAAAAGTAGGTTTGCCATATGTTTATCGGTTTCTTAATACCATAAACTTTAGAATTATGCAACTCTGGAAAGAGTCTCCTTACTCACAGGCCTTAGAGGAGAAATTGCCAGCTACCCAAGGTTGTTCAAGACTGCCCAACCATGGAAACAAGATTGTGGCAGAAGGATTGAATTCATGGCCCCAGTTTTTTACACCTTCTCCCTGTACCCACACCCTTGGGTGGTGACTTGCTTTGGCCAATGAGCATGGTAGGGAATGATGAAAACAGAAGCTTGAGAAAGCATTTGAGTGTTTCCACTTTCTCTCTTGAACCCTGAGCACTGCCATGAGAACATGTCCAGGCTAGTCTGCTAGAGGATGGCCATATAAGCCTAGCTGAGATCAGCTGCCCCCCATCTGCCAGCTGGAGGAAGATGCATGAGTGTGCCCAGCTTAGATCAGCCAAAGCAAGCCCAGATCAGCCAAGGCTGCAAGCTGTGGAAGGGCAGCCCAGATATCCATTGTGCCAGTTTGGGTCCATCATGTCCCCCAAAAAGCCATGTCATTTAATGCAATCTTGTGGGGACACACTTATCAATCTTTTGATTAGGGTAAGCCTTTTTGATTAGGTTGTTTCCATGGAGATGTGATCCACCCAACTGTGGGTGGGACCATTTGATTAGATCGTTTCCATGGAGGTGTGGACCCCATCCATTCAGGATGGGTCTTGATTAGTTCACTGGAGTACTTAAGAGAGCTCAAGAGCCAACACAGATGCTGATGCTTGGAGACACTTGGAGATGCAGACAGAAGGATGTTTGGAGACACTAAGCCAAGAGACGAAGCCCAGAGTTTGCTCTGGAGAAGCTAAGAGGGGTCCCCCAGATGCTTAGAGAGAAACACCCTGGGAGAAAGAAGCAAAGATGCACAGGAGCTGAGAGAGAAGAGTGAAGACAGAAGCCCAGAGACATATTGGAGAAAGTCATTTTGAAATGCAACCCAGGAGCAAAGGACCAGCAAACGCCAGCCACATACCTTCCCAGCTGACAGAGGTATTCCGGATGCCATTGGCCTTTCTTCAGTGGAGGTATCCTCTTGTTTGTGCCTTAGTTCAGACACTTCTATGGCCTTAGAACTGTAACTTTGTAACCAAATAACCCCCCTCTATAAAAGCCAATCCATTTCTGGTATTTTGCATAATGGCAGCATTAGCAAACTGGAACACCCATGTTAACTAGAGATAGCAGGAAAATTTGTGGGTAGTGGTAATCATTTGTACAGTGGCTTGTGGTCTGCAAAGCAATCCCATATTCATCCTAGTTTGAAATCCACAGGTAAATAGTGGAAGGAGCAGAGTAGATGAGTTCACCTGCGTTTTACAGAAGAGAATAATAAGGGACAGGGAGTAAAAATAAGCCTTGTTCATGGTCACTCATCTTGAGTGGCAGTTTACTGGCTTATTCCTGGCCTTAATAGCCATTATAAATGTCTCTGGAGATTGTGCCTATGTTCTGGTAATAAAGAAAGATGAGTGAAAACAAAAGGACAGATTCTGTATGGTCTCACTAATATGAACAAACATTAATGAACAAACTTTGGGAGTTAAAAGTTGACAACACAGGCAACCAGGAGATAGAAAGAGGGTAGAGATCAGGCATTTGATGCTGAATGAGTACAGAATGTTGAGCAGGATTGATTGTATAGATCCAGAAATAGCATAATACTGTGTGATGGTAGCACAATATTGTAAGTATACCAGACAAACATATCTGTGAGTAAAGCTGAAAGAGGTGGGATAGGAGAATATATGACACCAGAGGTAAAGATAGATGATAAAGACTGGGACTGTATAACTTGGCAAAAACTGGCGTGGCCAATGACTGTTGCTAAATGTACAAATATAAAAATGTTTTTGCATGTGGGAGAGCAAATGAATGTCAACCATGTAGAGTGTTGAAAAAGGGATGGTATTTGGGAAAAAACATAATCAAAGCAAACTGGAGTCTATGGTCAACAGTAACATTGTAATATACCTCCATTAAATGTAACAAAGGCAATATGCTAATGCTAAGTGTATATGAGAGGGGGATATAGGGAAGGGATATGGGATTCTTGGTAGTGGTGTTATTTTCTGTCCTTACTATTATATTGTATTGTATGACATGTTATTTTTCTTTTTGTCATCTTTTTTATTATTGCTAAAAAAAGAAACAATTTTTCTTGTAGTAATCAATATGTTCAAGTGCTGATTGTGGTGATAAATGTACAACTTTATGATGATACCATGAACAACTGATTGTACATTGTGGATAAATGTATGGTATGTGAAAATAACTATAAAATTGTAGGAAAAAATACACATAGGAGTAAAAATGTTGGAGAAAAGAAGGTGAGAGGGATGTACCTATCTACTGTTGATGAGCAGGTAGAATGGTGTAGCCTTTCTGAGGGTCAGTGTGGTGGTTCCAGAAAAAGTTAAGTGTGTGGGGACCATAAGGTCCTGCAACCCCATTATGGGGGATGTCATTTGAAGATCGGAGAGCAGAGACATGAATGGACATTTGCACACTTGTGCTCATGGAGGCAGCAATCATGATTTGCAATGGATGGAGGTGACCTAAGGATACATAGACTGAGGAACAGAATGGTGAACTGTGGTGTATGCATACAATGGAATATTAACCAACTACGAGAAGAAGTGAAGCTGTGAGACACACAATGAGGTGAATGGATCCTGTACACAGTGTTTGAGTGAAGTACACCAGATATAAAGGCAAACACTATAATGCCTCACCAATATGGACTAACTACAATGTGTAAACTCAGAATTGAATCTTAGAACATAGCCTAACGTGGAAATGATTATTGTAATGGTCCCTAGATTGTAAGCTCTTACAGCAGTCAACTCTATTCCTGGATTGTAATGCCTATCTCTAAACTTTGAGATGCTGATCCCTTAGTGTATAACCTGATTGGTCTCTGGAACAATGCGTATCTCTGAGACACCTGAAACTCAGAGCTAGAGCTCAGCAGATATGAATATCAGTATTAGTGCATACAGCAACTGTTAAAAAAAAGCTGAAAAAGAGCTCAGACTTCAATTAGTGGCATGAATGAAACAGATCTGGTTAATACTAGGGCAAACTGGGCCAAACGGTAAAGGTCAAAACTGACTGTGTTTCAAAACTTCAACTTCCATGTGAGACCAAGAGAAGACATGTCAATTTGGTGCAGGATCTATATTTTCTAAACAGTATAACTCTACAGTTGGTTTGTTCAAACACCACAATTCCATGAAACTTTGAATAGGAAGTGAGATACGGTTAGTATAGGTTAGAGTGAGATAGTGACACATCCCAGAGTAATTTGGGCAGAGAATAAAAAATGTATTTGTAGCTCCCCCCTGAGGATCTGGGGGAAGGTGTGGAAGTGTTGGACATCCTCACCTGGACTGGTGTTGATGTTGTCACAAACATTGGGACTGGCAGTTTGATGTGCCAAGCCCTCGATTGTGAGACTTGCCCTTATGCAGCTCGTTACTGCAAGGAGAGGGTAAACTTGCATGTAATGGTGCCTAAGAGTCTCCCCCTGAGTACCTCTTTGTTGCTCAGATGTGACCCTCTCTCTCTCTCTCTCTCTCTCTCTCTCTAACTGAGCCACCTTGGCAGGTGAACTCACTGCCCTCCCCCCTACATGGGACCTGACTCCCAGGGGAGTAAATCTCCCTGGCAACACAGGATATGACTCCTGGGGATGAATGTGGACCTGGCATCATGGGACTAAGAGTATCTTCTTGACCAAAAGGGGGATGCAAAATGAGACGAAATAGTTTCAGTGGCTGAGAGATTTCAAATGGGGCCAAGAGGTCACTCTGGTGGACATTCTTATGCACCATATAGATAACACTTCTTAGGTTTTAATGTATTGGAATAGCTAGAAGTAAATACCTGAAACTATCAAACTCCAACCCAGCAGTCTGGACTCCTGAAGACAATTGTATAATAATGTAGATTACAAGGGGTGACAGTGTGATTGTGAAGACCTTGTGGATCACACCCCCTTTATCTAGTGTATGGATGGATGAGTAGAAAAATGGGGACAAAAACTAAATGAAAAATAGGGTGGGATGTGGGGGGGATGGTTTGGGTGTTCTTTTTTACTTTTATTTTTTATTCTTATTCTGATTCTTTCTGATGTAAGGAAAATGTTCAGAAATAGATTGTGGTGATGAATGCCTGACTATATGATGGTACTGTGAACAGTGGATTGTATACCATGGATGATTGTATGGTATCTGAACATATGTCAGTAAAACTGAATTTAATTAAAAAAAAAAAAAACAAATACCCAAGGGGAAAAAAAAAACAAAAAGAAAGATGAGTGAACATGGTTTGATGCAAAGAGGAGTTAGCCAGGAATCAGGATACCTGCAGACTAAGGCTAGTTCCATAAACAACTAACACCATGGTGCCTCTGAATGAATTATTTATTTTATGTAGACCTTGTACCCTCATCAGTGAAATTAGGAGGCTCTTCACTGCAGATGACAGAATCCATTTCTTCAGGGGTCACGTCACGTCGGGCATCCTGCTGGAACTTCCCATATATTCTCTCATTTATACAGACAAGGGGGAGCCACTGGGGAGAGATGGAGAAAGATCTGCAAGACTTTCTTTTTGTGCTCATAAGAGCAAATTGTGTGGTGGATGAGACTTGGAAAGAAAGTGAAGCACAATCACCGAGCACGGCAGTTGATTTTTTTAAAGAAACTTTGCTGTCCTCCAAAGTTGTCCCCCTGGGAAGGTGTAACTTTAGCTCTTTTGACAACTCAAATCCACCTTCAGACATTGGAGATTTTATTCTCTTGAGGAGAGTAAAAGCATGTTTCAGTGATCTGTGGGCACCTACTGTGTGTTCTGTCCGCTGTGGGCACCCAGGTGCTGGACTGGCACAAATGCTGCCCTCAGACCCTGGGACAGTCACCCTGACCCAGGGCAGAGGATGTGACAGTGCCTGGAAAGGGCTGTGCTGTCAGAAGCCACGTCTGAGCCCCTCAGGTGACTGTTCCAGATGCAGTCTGTGCTGTGGGGGTGGGAGACGGTCTCCCCAGCATGTTCTGAGTGAAGAGCAGCCATGCCCCTCACTTGCACTGGCAGAAGCAGCACAGGATGGGCCAACAGCACTGAACACTTCCAGAACACACAGCCCCATGCCCTTCTCTATAATTTAAAAAATTCGAAAGAAAACGTTCCAACCCGTGGGGCAGTCTTCACCTTCTGAAGGAGTGAGCACAAGGTTTGCCAAGTTCGGGGCATATGACCACAGGGACATCCCATCCCTGTGGGGAACTTTCACCGCCAGGGCACTTGTGAGCATGGGGTGGGGTGGGGTGGGGCACCAAGTCTGGGAGCAGGGCTGGGACTTGGGACAGAGTTGCCAACGTGAGGCTGGAGGCTTTCTGCCATCCTGTCCCGGAGTCCCACAGACTGGGGGAGAGAGAACTCAGGCCCACAAATCAGGGCATTTTGAGGGCCAATGATGGGGGGAGGGTGGCAGAAAGGGGGGGATGGCAAGTTGTGTGTGTGTGTGGGGGGGTGATAGGAGTGAGAAGAACAGGGTGCAGGAGAGTGGGAGGGAGAAATGGAGGCTTGCAGGGGGTGGGGGGCTGGCCTGCAGCTGCTCCCATCTGGAATGGGGGGCAGCCATGAAGCCCTAAAGTGCACCCGGGGCGGGGTCTTCAGCTCATTCACCAAGCACTTTTGGATGAAGTCCAGACCTCAAGGATTTTACACTCCAGTAGTGGGGGGGGGGGGGTATAGGGGGCAGATAAGGATGAAAACCAGTGGGACACGCTCGGTTGGTGGCAGGTGAATCCCCTCAGACAGGATGACTGGGAATGCTTTGTGCCTGCTCCCCGGTTGTCCTGTTCATGTGCGGGGCTCACACGGGCTCTCACGTCCCTTCTTCTCCATCTGTGGAGACTGGCCAAGTGGCAGCATTTGCTGAGAAGAGCCTCTTGGCCTGTTTGGTTCGAGGCTGCAGCCATGGCTTCCCCTGCTCCCCCACAAGGCAGGGATGATGGCACTGGGGTGTCCCCCCTAAGTGTACCTCAGGTATCCTGGGCTGGAGGCAGGCTGTTACCAGTGGGCCACCCAGGCATCCTGCCCGAGAGAGGTCTGCTTTGTTCAACCACAACCTCCACTGTGTGCCCGGCGCTGGTCCTGAGCAGAGCTGAGTGGGGCTTGGTGGTGGCTGGCACGGGTGAAGCCCCCGTAGGATGCGGGGCAGTGTAGGCCCCCTCCTTGCCTCCTCACACTTGCCCCATCTATTGGGGTCAGAATCAAGCACATCCCACACACCATAAGGGCTGAAGGATCCCTCGCTGTCACCGTATTGTCACGCTTGTGTTTTGTTCGCTTTCCTCCTAGCTCCATCTGATATCACTATTTTCCTCCCAATCTTCTTTTTCCCAACTCCTGATTTTTTTCCTGAGGTGTGATGCATCCTTTAGAACCGGCTTTAAATACTTTTTGGAACAAGGTGCATTACATGTGGTGCATCTGTCTGCATGTTTCTTTGCCTCTTGGCATGTGCCTGTTTGCATCTGCCTCTATGTGATGCATCTGTGTATGTGTGTGGGTCCACATGTGTTTCCGTGTGTGCATGTCTGTGTGTCTGTGTGCATGTCTGTGTGTCTCCAGGTGGATCACAGTGTCTGAGTCTGTATGCATGTGTGTGTGCATGCCTGTGTCTCTGTGTGTGCGTGTCCACATGTATACACACATGCACAGGAATAAATAACTGCTGTGCTATGCAGCTGAGGTTACAGTTAGGTCTAAATTGGTGGAGGATGGAGAAGTTCCAGATGACTTTCCCCGAAGTGGTTTAATAGGCCCTGGTTCTGGGGAAGGAGTTTATGTGCCAAGAACATTGAAAAGACAATAAACATTTCATATATTTACTGAACTTAGGATAAGAAGTCCCCAGAGGATGCTGGTCACCATTGCCCATGGGCTGGGGAGTGTGGACATAGTTTGCCCTCCTGCAGCTTCAACTCACACACTCCCCACCTCTGCAGGTCAGGGGTTTGCTTGAAACCAGCCTTGCTTTCCTTGCATAAATTTCCTCCTTCCTCCCTCTCGCAAAGAACTTCTAATACAGCTCTGGACATGTCACTCCAAGGTCTAATGAAAAACACAGTTATCAACTCTGGAGGGAAAGCAAAGAGGCTTCTTTTGACCCACCTTCTTGGGTCAAGGGTTTTTGCACAGTTATTACTGAAAATGATTGTCAGGACCAATTATTACGTACAGAAATCGGTGTTTAACTTGTCAGCCCATCAACAGGATAAAAATACAATGAAGAAACATTCCCAAGAAGAGGATGTGGATTTCACGCTGACTTAGCAACAGAACAAATGAAACTAGTATTTCTAATGACATATTTGTTACTGTATGTTTAAATTTATTGCATTTATAAAGGTAATCAAGAAGAACAATGAGACTGTTTCTACATGCACAAAAATGTGAAAGTTGAATATGAATGACCGTCGTTTTATTTTGTTGGTGTGAGGTAGTAGAGAGAAAATTCAACATTGTGTTTTTTAAGCTCACCTTGCAATATCAAAACACATTTTAATTGAACAGATCCAGAAGCTCGAGAAAAGGAAAACTTTGGTTGCAAAGCTCAATCACAACTGCTTGCATTTTAAATTAGAGACAATAAACCATGTCTCATATAAAGCCACTTAATTCAAACATTTGTGGGCAGTGATGCCCTATCAGGGAACCCGTTCCCAGGATCACCTGGGCCAGGTGAGACTGAGGACACCTGCAGGTGGGCTCTCCAGGCCCCACCAGGGTCCCCTCCACTGCTACCAAGCCAAGAAGGTCTCTTCCAAGCGATGGTTGAAACCAGTGCCTGGGAGCAGGTAGTGCCTGAAAAAAACACTTTGTCCCATTACCTTTTAAGCTTGCCCAAGTTCCTACACTGATACAAATGGATATTTTTGTACCCAGGAAACTCAGGGTCAAACGCCCTGTTCAGTCGCCGCTGGTGTTCCCACGCAATTACCCAGTCGGTCTCCTCTTCTGCTAAGCAGTTAGAGTGCTCCCGTTTTTATTTCCATTTTAAACGGTCCCATTCGGGTGTTTTAAGTAACAGCCCAAGCTGTTGCTTAGCTGGCTGTTCATTAGCACTGGCACTTGAGTCTGTCAATCAGGAGGCACGCCTGGGAGCAGACGGGCTCGGGGTTCTCCCCCAGGCAGGGGGTGGAGGGGTGGGCGCTGGGCCCACACACCCTGGGAGGGCAGCCTGTCCGGTCGGCGCCCTCCGGAGACCCTGGCCAGGCCGCCCTCACAACCTCCCACTTGGGGACGCTGGGGTGGGGACCCTGCAGGGTCTCGGTACACTCCTCCGGGGAACGTGGGCGGGTGGGGTGGGGGCTGGGCGTCGGCGCTGTTTACCACCGTGTCCCTCCCTCATGAATGGGACCCTGTTCTCAGCGGGCCACCCAGGGAAACTCCGGGGGTGCGGCTTCGGACACGGAAGGCCGGGATGCCAGGTTAGACAGGGCCCCAGAGCCGGGGCCGTGCCCTGCAGAGGGTAAGGAGCTGCCATCTCCCCGGGGCTCTCCATGCACCCCTGGAGGTTCCCCCCATGCACCCCTGGCGTGGCTGGGTGCCTGAGCATCCCCCCTGACTTCCGCTGAACCATCCCAGGTCTTGCTTTCCCTGCCTTCCCCCTGGGGTGTCCCCTCCTTCCCCGCAGAGGCACCCAGGAGGGCGGAGGTGCACCCCCCGTTTCCTGCGTGCCATGAGGCTTGGCCCTCACCTTCGAGCCCAGGGATGGGCTGAGAGAAGATGTAAGGCTGCAGCACCCCTGGGCTCTCCCCAAGCCTTGGGGGCCTCTGGCGGGCAGCTGCGGGCGGCTCTGACGGGACCCCTGTCCCGGGGCGGCCCCACCCCGGGCGCGCGGGCTGGCACGGTCGGCTCCGCGGGGGAGGCAGCGTCCGGTTCCACTACGCACGGCACGGCGGTCTCCTGGAGGCACACAGTGCCTTCTGTCACTGCCCCGGGAGGCTTTAAGGCCACACCATCACCTGGCAACAGGCCGCCGGCCTCCTGGAGCAGGTGCCCACCGCCTACAGCCACCCCGGTGAGAGCAGGGGGGCGCATCCTCCTCCTTCCCACTGGCAGGGGCGCCTGCAGGGTGCACGGCAGGGAGGGGCCGGTGATGTAAAAAATGTTCAGTCCCCGTCCTGTTGCAGATGAGAAACAGTTCCTGCGGGGGAGAGCAGCCTGCCCAGGCCACCCACCTGCTGGGGTGGGGGTGGGGGGCGCGCAGGGATCCCCTGCAGCTACTGCCCATCAGCCCTACGGGCGAGGTACTTTTCTTGAAGGCCAAAAAACCTACCTACAGTGTGACATCAACAGGAACATTGCACAGACAACCCTCTGAGTCAACACCGCCGGGGCAGCGCGTTCCTCGCTCACAGGGGCGTGCCGTCTCTCCCCCAGCTGCATTGCTCCTTTTCCAGGCCTTCCTTGAAAGCAGCCAGAAAATGTTTCCAAATGTTTAAGGACACCGGAGTTAAAGAGGAGAAAAATAAGGTCTTAGCAAACACGTATAATGCACGGAGGGACAGCCCTTTGGCTGCTTTCCACTTTGGGAAAAAGTTAATCTTCCCATAATGGTATTTTAAGCCCATCTCCCATCGGCTGTTTTGTCACGTGGAACTGGTGGGGCCCCCCTGGCTGGGAGGCTCGTTGGAGTCAGGGCTGTGCCACTGCAGGTGCCCGGGCGTGGGGGTGGCACAGGCAGAGGCTGCTGTTTGCAACGGGGCCAGAGCTTCCAGATGGATATGGAGGACTGGGGGAAGCGGGAGGGCCCCTCGAGACCTGAGAGGGCAGATGAGGGGCCTGTGGGGAGGCTGGGGGAGTCCAGGAGGGCTCCTCTGCACTGGGCAGGTGTAGAGAGCAGCAGCACAGACACTGCTGAGTGTCTGCCGAGAGCAAAGGAAGGTCTAAATCGGAATGTCAGGAGTAAGTGTTTGGATTCCCTTCTATTATTTGAGCAATGCAAGTAGGAGGTCTGATCTGGTTTGGTCGCTTTTGGTCAATGCACTGTTTATTCAGCCACCTCTCAGGCTGGACCATGTGGATTGGCCATCTGCTAGGGTTCCTCGCATGCATGGCTTGAGAAACATGGTTCTGGTTTGTCCAAGGCTACCCTGGTTTTGTCACCCCAAGTCCCACATCTGTGGAACCCCTCCCTGGGATGTGAAAAGTCCAGGTGTTGGCAATTGGATATGAAAGGTTGGGGAAGAAATTTTAAAAAAATCCATATTGTAATTCCGAAAATAGGTGTTGAGAGCGACACATTTTTAGTGTCAGATGGATGCAGAGTAGATGATCAGCTTTGTGTACTCACTGCTGCTGCTCCTTCCCCTGACCACTGATGTGGGGATCACTCCAAGCGGTGCAACTTAAGTGAGCTGTAATGTGAGCACTTACAGTCTGTCTTTTACTTTCCCTGTAGATTAACTGTTGTGCTTTGTATTGAGGTGGAAATAGTTTAATTTTTAACACTGTGCATGTTGTGAACATGTGTAATAGTTTGGAGCCATTGTGCACTCCAGAAAAGGCCATGTTCTTTTAATCCATCCCTGTAGGTGCAGACCTATTGTGGGTGGGACGTTTTGATTAGGTTGTTTCAACTGAGATGTGACCCTGCTCATTCAAGGTGGGTCCTAATCTTTGACTCGAGTATTTTATAACAGGATAAGAGGCAGAGACGTTTGGAGAGAGCTTAGAGAGAAAAATGCCCCAGAGATGCTAAGAGAGAACCCGAAGATGCTCAGAGAGAAAGCTACTGGAATCAGAAACTGAAAGTGACAAAACCCAGAAGCAAAGGACTAGCAGACTCCAGCCATATGCCTAGCTATCTACAGAGGAACCAGGGAGTGAAGGACCAGCAGACACCGGCCATGTACCTAGCTATCTACAGAAGAAACCTAGATGCCAGCAGCCTTTCTTCAGAAACAGTATACTCTTATTGATGCCTTAATTTGGACATTTTCATGGCCTTAGAATTTTAACTTGTAGTTTAATAATAAATTCCCATTGTAAAAGCCAACTCATTTCTGGTATATTGCATTTCTTGCAACTTTAGCAAACCGAAACACCATGTTATCTAAGAGTTGTGATCTGTGAAAGATTACAATGCCAACACTGGTATGACGCAGTCATAACCAGAACAGAAGGTGGATGACTGTTATTTTAATGACCGATGGAAAACTACAGACAAGTGGATTATGGAGGTAAGTGATGAACACAGAGCATCCTGCAAAATATACAGCAAAGAATTTAGGGCTGGGTATATTGGGAAGGGGGTGTGAAAGCACATGTGGAGACTTTATCTTACAAGTCCAAGAAGAGATGGGTAGGCCCTTCCGAATCAACCAAATGTTTTTCATCTCCCAAGAAGACACCAGTATTGGTTAGCTGGAAAACAGTGGCCTCTCAGTTAGTTGGGCATACCACACGGACAGACGTTCCCTGATTGCACTACCAAACTGAGTAAAGTCACATTTCCTCATTCAGAGGTTGCAACAAAAATGCCCTGTGGGCAAACAAAATGGAAATTTTGGTAACGTGTTGGCCCGTTACTTTGTAGAATTGATTCTGTCAGATCCTACTAACATCAAGCTTTCTATAGACATTAAGTGATGCATCAAATCGTGGCAACAAGATGTTCTCCCAGCTCTGAGGTACTCTGACTTGAAAAATGGAGTTTCAAGTCCTCATCTTAATTTCTATGAAGATTTTAACAAAATCTCAGAAAGGAAAAGATTGTTGATATCTTGTCTAAATACAAAGAACACATGGCTCGTGTATTCCATGTATTTGGCAGTCAGTGCAAAGTAAATTTTGGCAAATTCCACTCAGTCTATAAGCTTCTTCTTTAAAAAAAAATATTTTGAAATATTTTCAAACTTACAGGACAGTTAAAAAAATAACACAAACCCCATGCAGAGAACTGCAGCATCCCCCTATTTCCCCAGATTCCCAGGTCCACCAAAATGTATTAACATTTTTGCCATATTTGCTGTATCAGTGTATCAATCCACCATCTACGTATCCATCTATCTATCTATTAATCTATTTTCTGAAAACTTGAGTGTAGGTTGCAACCTCATGCTCCGTGAACACTTAATACTGCCATGAACTTTTTCTATTTACTTATGTAACTACCTTAAGTGCAGCTATCAAGTTCAAGAAATTTAACATTCATATAAGCTTACAGTCTATATTCCAAATTTTTCATATGTCCTAGCAATGTCCTTTTGAGCCTTTTCTCATCCCTTATTACATCCTGTCCAGGAACTTGTATTTCATTTAATTGGCACTGTCTCTTTAGTTGCTCTTTCTTTCTTTACTTTGTAATTGTGGGAACATATATACAATACAAATGTTCCCATCTCAACCATTCCCAAGCATACATTCAGTTGGATTAATCACATTCATAAGATTTTGGTACCCTCATCACCTTCCATTACTAAACAATCCCACCTCCCCAGAAGCCCTTCACCCATTACGCCTTAACTCCCCATTCCCTTCTGCTCCCCTGTCCCTGGCAACTTGTACTCTACCTTTTATCTCTTTGAGCTTGCATATTCTCCTGTAATTTCTTTGTAGTTACCATGGGCCTTAAATTTAACATCCAAAATATAGAACAATCTTGTTTGCTTTGATACCAACTTAATTTCAATAGTATGGACAAACTGTGTTCCTATACCCTCTGCCCCACACTTCAATATAGTTCTTGTTATGAATTACATGTTTATATGTTATGAGTTCATTAATCATTATTTTTTTGCATTTGCCATTTAGATCCTGTAGGAAGTAAAAAGTGGAGTTACAAAAATATAGTCATACTAGCATTTATATTTACCCTGCTGTTACCCTTCCTAGAGATCTTTATGAGATCTTCATTTGGGTTTGATCTATTGGCTACGGTCCTTTCCTTTCAACCTGCAGAACTCCCTTCAACAATTTCTTGTAGGGTTAGTCCAGTGGTGACAAACTCCCTCAGCTTTTGTTTATCTGGGAATGACTCAGTCTCTCCCTCGGTTTTGAAAAAGTTTTGTCAGATATAGAGTTCTTGGTTGGTAGTTTTTTGCTTTCAGTGCTTTAAATATGTTATCTGGCTGCCTTCTTGCTTCCATGATATCTCATGAAGAATTGGCACTTAAGCTTATGGAGGTTCCCTTGTACGTGGCTTGTTTCTTGTGTGGCTGTCAGAATTCTCTCTCTTTGGCATTTGACAGTTTGATTATAATATGTCACAGTGTGGGTCTATTTGGGTTTATCCTGTTTGGCATTTGTTGAGTGCCTTGGATGTGTATATTCATGTCTTTCATTAAATTTGGAAAGTTTTCCGCCATTATTTCTTTGGACATTCTCTCTTTCTTCTCCCTGACTTCCACAATGCATATATTGGTATATTTGATGGTGTCCCACAGGTTCCTCAGGCTCTGTTCACTTTTTTAAATTATTTCTTTCTTCTGCTCCTCAGATTGGATGATTTCAATGGTCTTATCATCAAGTTCACTGAGTCTTTCTTCTGCCAGCTCCAATCTGCTGTTGAACCCCTCTAGGGAATTTTAATTTCTATTACTGTGGTCTGCAGTTCTATTTGGCTCCTTTTCCTAATTTTCACCTCTCTATTGATATTCTCTTTGTGTTCAACTATAGTATCCCTGATTTCCTTTAGCTCGTGGTCCATATTTTCCTTTAGCTCTTTGACCATATTTAGAACCATTTTAAAAAATCTTTGCTCGGTATGTCCCAGGTTTGTTCCTCCTCCCTGATGGTTTCTAGTGCTTTAATCCTCTCCTTTTCCTGGGCCCTCAGTTCCTATTTCTTTGTAGTCTTTTGTTGAAAACTGGATATTTTGATATTTTAAGGTTTCATTGCTGGAATTTAGACTCTGAGGCCTCTGACCCTTAAACTTGTACCCAGCTAGTGTTATAACAGAGCTTTCCTTGAATGCCAGGAGCTATAAAAGGGGGGAGAAAACATCTTTCCCAGTCTTAGCAAATTGAGCTGTGTGACCTCCGTGAATGTTCCCCTTCACAGCTGATCCATACCAGGAGTTTAGAGAACAGCCCCAGGCCAAACTGTAGGGCCACTCTGATCCTCTCTGTGCATGTAGTTTGTCTTGGGCACATGGGTGTGGCCCTCGGAATTCCCTCATTTACACAGGTATGAATGTCCCCTCTTCTAGGAATTAGTTTCCTCATGGTCCAGGGCATGCACTGGGTCCCACAGCCAGTGATCCCTTGCTTCAAGCAGCTGTGATTTGACTGCTCTTCCACAGTGTTCTGTAGGAACAGCTCTGTGAGCTGCCTTCTACCTGCAAGGCAAATCCTGGGGCAGTGAGTCTGTGACAAGTGTCCTGATTCAGCGCCTCGGGATGCTACCAGACAGATTTGGCCAGACATCCATCCTCGCAGTATGTGCATGAGGGTTACTCTGTTCCCTCTGGAATCATGACCAGAAACTAGGAGCATGGGCTGACAGCACCAAGCTGGTAAAGGGGTGGGGAAGGAGTCAGCCCAGGCACCAGGAGATCCCCCCACTTTTAAGTAGCATTTTTTCTTGATTCGGCACTCACCTCTTCACTGCAGTCCTTTTTAACTGTTTCCTGGAGCTTTGAGAAGGATGTTTCTGCCAATTCTTGCTGGTCGTTCAAAGCTTCTGTGGAGGGATGGAGCCCTGAAGCTTCTCACTCCACCATTTTGATTGGTTCCTCTTACCAATGAAAATTAGGAACTCTTACCTACCAAGTGTCCTACACACCTTGTTCACAGCACTACTAATTAGGGGTGGCATTTACTTACCTGTGATATTGAGGCTTTCATAATGAAAAATTTCTGGTCACTTTTTAGTTTCCTCAAGACATGCAGAAGCACTTACTGAGATGTTTTGCTTCATAGAAATCAACCTGCAAAATGGCCACCAGGGGCGCTGGCCCCAGAAAAATGTTCAAATGGTCTGCCGTAAAGTCACGATGAGAAGAATGTCCTTCTTTTACTTGGGAATACATTGAGGGAAGAGAATGGAGACAAGGATTACAGTAAAACAGAAATTTATGTGCTGTTTCTCCAAAGCTGTTTGATAATCTCTGAAGAGGCCATAAGGAGCTCAGAAAAGGATGAGCTGACTGCACTTGAGCAGCTCGATGTTTGTAGGTTGTTATGAAAACTCATACAGTGAAGAAAATGTTCATTTGGCGGGAGTGGGGTGGGGTGGGGGTGGGGATAAGACTGTTTCAGAGCCAAAAAAAGAAAAGAAGAAGAAGGAAAAAAAAGGCACCAGGAAATGGCAGCCAAGTTAAACAGACTTTCTCAATTTGTTTACTACAACTATAACTTCTTTGGAATCCAACTTCAATTTCACACGTTCAAATTACCTTTGTGCTTTAAGGCTGTTTTCCTGAGAAAGAGAGGTTTAACCTACGATGACATCCCACGAGCTTCAGAGTGTTGATACATTATGGGCATTTTAGATTTTGATAGCCTCCACGGTGTGTTTAAAGATGCAAAGGCTGTGACTGAGAAACAGCTGGCCTACAAAACAAGCCTGTAGACCAAAAGTGGATGGACGTTTTTGGAGAGCTGGGAACTAGTTTCTACAGGTCTAAAATCCTGCTGTTGCTAGTAAGTAAAATCCTCAGTATTCCATGCTCAGACACTCTGGTTGAGAGGTTATTTAGCTTCCTGTCGTCACCTTGCTCTGACACCAGGGATCAGAATAACACGGGCTCGATAAGAGCAGAGCCCCAAGTCAAGGCGAATGTGAGGTTTGAAACCACCACAGAAAAGAAGGCAAGGGTTCAGGTGCTCAGAGGATTTTACTGGAAAAGGAAACAGAGAGCAGAAATATCCTGCTACTGTCATGGGACAGAAACAAACATGTCATTGTTACAGTTTATGAAATACCTGATAACTGTTTAACGAGTCTTATTGCATTTACCTTCTTTAAAATAGCCGGATATTCACGTATCTTAAGAATACACAAAACAGCCTATAAACATGAAATATGTGATAAAGTGTTCGAAAATAGTTAAAATAAATTTCTGTATCAGAGGACAGAAAGAAACATAAAAATATTGTTATACCTTTCCCACGCCCATTATTTAATTACCCCAACTATTAATTGCTAATTGCCACTGTTAAATTAGTCCCATTGTTTTGTTTAAATAATAGCATTTCTTTACCAGAAAAGTAAATAACATAGCATAACATATCATTTCAATAAACAGCTATTCTGAGTGTTTTTTATGTTAGTCATGGCCCATTTGTGCATAACTAATTGAATATTACAGTGTGATGTTTTTGTCTGGTGTGGTTGTGTCCTGGGTTGGCTCTCCAAAGGGTTGGTCACCCTGCTGGAATATCAAAGCAGGGAAATCAGACAAGGTGAGCTGTTATTTCTGAGCAGGGCCAAGGCAAGGGAAAGGCGGTTTTAAGAAAAGTCTGTAGGTGGGAGGGCCAGGTGCAGGCCGATGACACGGTGGTGGTGGGGGCGGTCAGGGACAGACGCCAGGCCCCAGGGTGGTGTGCACTTCTTTGGAGAGGGCACTGCCCCGATGACCGAGCAGGGGACGGTCACCCATGGTCCAAGGCCCCCACCCACAAACCCTCGCTGCCTCACGCACCTATGCACATGCACCCGAGCTCCCACATCCTTCTGTACCACTTGGGGTCTCACGTGCACCCCGTCACACCCATACACATCCCCACACCTCCAGACCCCTAACTCACACACCCACCCACACCTCCCCGGTACCCCCACTTCCTTCTGTATCATCACTCAGGCCCTTGCACACACCCGTCCCCACATCCCCACTCAAACGCACACAGGTCAATGAGCCGGGGATGCATTTGTCTCCAGGAGCTGGTCAGACCCCCGTGGGGAGCCCTGTGTGGGGGGTGGCTTGCCCAGCTCCACTCCAGCCACTGCACAGTGGCCGTGCGTTCCCTCCACATGGGGGTGCACCCCCAGCAACCTCCACCCCTGCCCGTCGGCTGGCGATAGAGGCTCGGGGGCCTGAGGTGTGGACCTGAGGAGACCACAAGGTCCAGTCGGGGTGCTCGGTGGCCCCGGGCCCAGGGTATCCCAGGCGGCCTGGCCGGGCTCCACGCGGTGTGGGCAGGGGCCCGTTGTGTCACCTCGGTTGCTGCTTCCAGACCATTCTGTCAGGGCTCCACCCTGTCTTCCCCTCCCTGGGCTGGGTTTCCAGAGGGTGTGGGCCCTTTCCTTCCCCACCCTGACACTTAGCAAAGACTTCCCTCCTCGAGGCAAGATAACGTCTCGGGGTCCCTCTCCCACTTGGTCGGCCTGGCTCCCTCCCTCCCAGGCACACTAGAGGCCAGCAGCTCGGAGCCCTGGACAGACCTCCCTGCACCCCATGTCTCCTCCATCTCCCCTCTGTCCCCTGGGCCCGGATGCCCTTCCTGTGCCCCGGCCCCCGATTGCCCCCTCCGTACCCCTTCTGGCCTACACCCCTTTGCCTTTCCTGCCCCATCCCCGGCTGCATGTCACCCACCCCCACCCAGGCCACAGCACCCAGCCATGGCCCAGGGGTGCTGCCAGCTCCCTTTCCTCCTGCTCCCTCCTGATGGAGAGGAGGGTGACCATCCCTTCCTCCCACAGAGCCGGTGTCCTGGTCCATTCCTGCCCCGTCCGGAGCGCGGAGCTGTTCTGAAGGAGCTCTCAGTCTGCGTTTCACTTTTATCAGACTCTGAACATAAGGAAAGAATTAAGCTTGGAAGGAGGTATCGTTTCCAAATCTAAGCAGACATTTTTGTTTTGGAACCTTCTCCGAAAACCGAGGCAAGTCGAGACGGACGGGCGTGCTTTCTTCTGAGGCCTGCCTGGTGGTTTATTTATTTGTTTGGGCCGTGCGCTCGCTGGGATGGCCCATCTGGAGACCAACATCTGCTTTTGGTGAGCGCTTGTGACTGAGTCCTGCCTGGCATGCGGAAACTTTGGGCCATCCAAATGCAAAAGGGGTGCCTGGTCCTCGTTCTAAAATAAGGGACTGCCCGGAGCCGGGCAGATGGGCAGTGCTTCCCCGTAGACGGGCTACTTAAAGCTTGGGCCGGGACGCTGCCTTGCCAGGACGAGTGCCCGGAGCAGGTGCTTGGGAACCGGGTGCCCTGCCCCTTCTTGCTGGCAGCACCCTGCGTCTGTGGGCTCAGCCCTGCGCTGGCCCGGGAGCCGCGGCCTCCGTCTTCTTTGGCAGCTTCAGGCCCATGGGTGCCAGGCCACCCTTCTCCAAGATACACCCAAGCCGGGCTTCGGGGGTAAGGGCAGTGACTTAGAAGTAACTTCTAACAGCAAAGCCTGTGGTAGTCCTCACCTGTGCAATCCAACTTGGCAGACTGACCCCTGGATGTCCGAGAGCCGGCCCATCCCTGGCAGGGGCTGAACCTTTGCACCCACGGCCCTACACTGGCTCCCACATTGCTTCAAAGTGGCCGCGCTCTCTTGGAGCTGACCCCGGATGCTGTCACCGCTCTGGAGTCCACAGATGTGCCAACTGTGGGTTCCCCGTCTGCTTCCCGGTTGCAGGAGGAGCCGAGGATGGCCTTCTCCTCAACTTGAACCTGCGCGCACGGATCCAGGGCCTCTGCTCTGCCTGCAGCTGAGCTTGGGCAGCTCTGCTCCCGTCCAAGCTCCCTGCACACAGGCCCTTCCCAGGGGCCGTTTCTCCCCAGGCCCTGTCTACACTCAGGTGCAGAGAGGACTGAAAGGCAGATCAGGGCACTGGGAAGGCCGAGAACTGACATCAGAGGCTGTGTTGGCCATGGCAAGCTCTCATGGCATTGGGCGCTGTGGCTGAGCTTGCCAGAAAGCTTCACTGCTGCAGAATCCATCACCAGAGCCTGTGAGCAGCACCTGAGTGACTGAAAACGCTGCATCCACTGGATTGGATTTTAGTTGCTATTCTTCTGGTTTTGCCTGCTGTGTTTCATTGTGGGAGGAGAGCTTCACCTGCCAGTACCTTCTGCAGCCCCCAAAGAGCACCCTCATGTCTTGGCATGGCTGGACGCCCTCCCTCCATCCTCTGGAGCTGCAGAGAGAGGCTCCTGGAGCCTGTCCACAGAGTCCCTGCTTGGGGTGTCCCCACGGACCGAGCCCACGGATGCAGGGCTGCCACTCTCCCCTCCGCCCTCCAGGGCCCCGAGCCCTGCAGGGTCCGGGGTGACCCCGTGAACACAAGGGCAGAGCTGGTCTTCCCAGCCCAGACGGGAGCTCCCTGAGGGCAGGGTCCTCTTTTTTCGCTCCATGTCCTGATCTAACCGATCACCACAGGGTCACAGAGGACCTAACCCGTCATCCATGGCCATCTCTATCTACCACAGGCGTCTAGTGGCCCCAGCCTGCCCCGGGGATGCCCCAAGTTACCCCATAACTTGACTACTTTTGTTGGATGAGTCTCACTGAGAGAAGGTCTTGTGTTAATGCCGAGCTGAAATGCTTGTGAAGATGAACCAGACAGACAGTGCTTTACAGACAGAACCATGTCTCCTGGCTTGCTCCTGCTCTGGGCAGGCTCAGCCCCTCACCTCCAGCAGCAGGTCAGGGTGGTGCCCAGTGGAGGTGCAGCCTCTGCTCACTGTGCACTAGGGCTGGGCGGTCTACGGGCTCCCTGAGGTGGGAAACACGTGAGGGGCCTGGGGCACAGCGATGGGCAGACACAGCTGTGCCCAAGGGGCTGGGCATCCGGGAGCCTGAAATCCAGCATGACCCAACCCCGTGAGGCTCAGCTTCCTCCCCACGTGAAGGAGGGGGCACCCCAAGAAGCCCGGCCTCCCCGTCACGGGGAGCTGGGCACAGGGCATCTCGGCAGGATTCCTGGGCACACCACCCTGCCCACACTCACCCCTCCATCCCCGCCTGTGACATCACTGCTGTAAACACCACTTGCCACGATATAAACCATCAAATTAGAAACATGCCCAACATGTGGAACAGATCACGGCGTTTCCGCGGATGGGCTGTTTGTTCTCCCTGGCTGTGCCTGATGGTGCGTCAGCCGAGCAAGGGGCACCCACCCAGCCTCTCGGGCAGTCTTGGGTCGCCCTGACTCGGCAGCACCCACTACTGGATCTTGTGGCCCGCTGGTCCCTGTGACGGGCCTGGGCTAAATGGCAGAGCCCCTGCTGCTGTATCAGGCCAGAGGGGAGATACAAGGGGCCCCGAGTCTGGCGAGGTGAGATGGGGATGCCCCTTGAGTGTACCTCAGTCACTCCCTTGGCTTGATGGAGCTCCTGGGCAGGGGCAGCAGCTTATGTAGCTCATTCACCCACCAGCTCCCGAACTCCTGAACCAGAATGGGGAAGGTGGGAGTGGGTGATATTTACGCTCAATTCCCAGCCAGTGACATTGAGCAGGGAGAAGGAAGGGCCCTAAGTCAGGGGCTGTGCTGCACGGGGGACACTGGACCTTCAGGAGAAATTCTGTGGGAAACCCGAATGTCCCCACAACATACAGATGCAGAAATGGATGCTCGGCAACGTGCGGTGGCCTTGCTAACGCCTCCAGGCCCAGCAGTGGGGCCAGCATCGAGTGACAGTGTACTCCCTGTGGGTAGGTGAGGTGAGGGCTGGGCCAGGCTCCCCTGGTGTCCCCTGGTGCACAGACACCTTCTCCAGTTCTCCAATCAAACCCTAATCCAAGGGCTGCACATATAACCAAGGGGCCAGATCAGCTGACCTTGAGATAGAGTGATTATCTGGGTGGGCCTGACCTAATCACATGAACCCTTCAAAGGCCAAGTCTGCTCTGGCTAAAAGACCAAGCCAGGGATCTGAGGCCTGGGAAGGAGACCATGTGGTGTTGCTGGTTTAAAGAGGGAGGGGCCTGTAATGCAAGGGATGTGGGTGGTCTCTAGCTGCTGAGAGCGGCTCCAGCAAGGAAACGGGGGCCTCTTTCCTACTGCCATGGGGAACTGGACTCTGCCACAAGAATGAGCTCGGAAGGGCCTCCGATGAGCCTCAGGCGAGCACTGAGCTGGCCAGCAGCTGTGAGACCCTGAGCCCAGGGCCCGGCTAACACACAGCAACTGTGAGGTTGTACATCTGTGTGGTTCTGAGCTGTTGACTTTCTGCTAACAGGTTAGGGAGAAAGTGAAGACTAACCCGAGCTCTATGAGTCCAAGCCAGCACTGGCGGTTAGGCCTGGTAATAAATACTGAGGATCTAGAGCTGAGAGCTGAGAAGAGCGCTCTCCTGTGCATTGGGCATGCCTCATTTCCTCCACTTGCAGGGTGGGAAGGAGGCTCTATGGTTACCGCCCCTACAGTGGAGGGAGAGCCAGGCTGAGGGGCAAGGCCCACGATTCCCGCACTCTGGCCCTGACTCGCCCCTTCCCCTGTATGTGAGGCCCTCCCTGATGGTCCCTGCCCCGACCACTGCAGAGCTAGGAGAGCTGCACATGGTAAAGGTTCCACGTGCGGATTCCTTTGAGGAAACACGTGACTCGCCTCCTCGTTGAGTCTCCCAGACGCAGGTTTGAGCTGCAAACCTTCTCACAGGGATTGAGCCTCTGGCTCGCTTGCCCCCTTGCGTAAATGCTGTGATAAATGGCAACACTCACCCAATGCCCGCGTGATCAGGGAACCAGGAGTCTTGCTTTGTCGTTGAGTTGGCCAGGGAGGAGGGCAAACCACAAGACTACAGGGCCTTGGGTGGTGGGTGCTGTCAGGTGAGCAAGGCCGAGGGGCATCCGGGAAGAGAAGTAAAGCCAAAGGCAGCCCGGGTTTACTTCGCGGGACCCAGAATACCTCCAGACCCTCTTGGGTATCTGAACACAGAGGCAGCTATTGCAGGTGTCTGCTTCCCTGGAGCAGGGAGAAGGAGGAAAGCAGGTGATGACTGCCGGGAGTCAGCCAGCCACGTGGACCTGAGAAGTCCCGTCACCTCTGCATCCGCCTCTGGACCAGGAGGGGCTGGGCCAGGTGGGGCAGGGGGCCCCATCCCACACTGAGGCTCTGCACCTGCAAAGTCCCGGTGCCTTCTGCTGGGGGCTGAACGGTGGCCTTAAGATAGGTGTCCACGTCCGATTCCTGGGAACACGGGAGTGTGGCCTTATTTGGAAAAAAAGGGTCTGTGCAGAGATAGTTAAGGATTTGGGGATAAGAAGATCATCTGGATTATCAGGTGGGCCCGAAGTGCGATGACACATGTCCTCAAAAGACAGAGGCAGAGAGATTTTAGACCAACACAATGTCGTGAGGGAGATAGTGCTGGGAAGGGGGATGCAGAGACGGTGTGACAGGGCCTCACCCTGAGAAGTGGAAGGGACCAACGACAGGCTCTCCCCTCGAGACTGTGGAGGGAACATGGCCGTGCCGATATCTTCATGTCAGACTCCTGGACTGCAGAACCATGAGAGGATACATTTTTGTTCTTTTAAGCCATCCAGTTTGTAGTGATTTGTTATGGCAACCGCAGGAAAATGATACAGAGTTACATAGCAGGAAGTGGGGTGCTACCATAACAGACATCTAAAAATGCAGAAGGGGCTTTGGAATTGGGTAAGGGGTAGAGGCTCAAAGGACTTTGAGGCCCATGATGGAAAGATGGATTGCCTTGAACAGACTCGGTAGAAATACAGATGTTAAAACTGGCAGTGAGGGCATGGAAGGAAACGAGGGACGTATTATTGGAGCCTGGAGAAAGGGGATCTTTGCTATATAGTGGCAGAAAGCTTGGCTGAAGTTTGTTCTGTAGTTGCATGGAAAGCAGAACTTGCAAGCAATGAACTTGGATATCTAGCTGAGGAAACTTCCAAAGTGTTGAAGCCGTGGCCTGGTATGCTCCTTGCTGCCTGAAGTCAAACACAAGAGGAAAGAGATAAATTGAGGAAGGAACTACTAAGCACAAAACAAAACAAAAGAAAACACCCAGCAGATGATGACTGGGGAAATTCTCAGCGAATCCAGATTTCAAAAGATGCTAAAATTAGGAGATCCACTGTTAGGAAAGTGTGCTCGGAAATGAAGGCCAAGGTTGTGGCTCAATTATCTTTTTGCTGAAGAAAGCAGGCTTGGGTCTCACGGATCCAACTAACCATCTCAGCAGAAGCCAGGAATCGAGATGGGGATCTTGCCCAACGGTGGCGATTGCTGTGACATACGTGGGAGATCAGCAAGGGTTCTGAAGATGTCATGCCAGCATAAAAATGATCAGCCTGGTTGGAAAGGGACAGACAGGACAAGGTGAGAAAGGGCTGTTTTCTACAGGATTCTACAGACAGGAGATGGGCTGGTAGAGCTACTAGGCTGCCAACATATCCTAACCTTCTAGGAAATGAAACAAGGACTCAGGTTGTGTGCAAAGCAATGAGCTCAGGGGCAGGGGCCAGAGGTGCAAAGCCTGGAGCCACAGACCTACGATTCACCCGAGGCCTTGAAACCTTGAAACCTGCTGGATTTCTATACTGCTTGGACCCTGGGGCTCACGTCTGTTATTGGAATATCTAGAACTGTTATCCTATGGCCGTTCCACTGCCCTATTTTGAAGGCAGATGACTTGTTTTCTAGTTTTGGAAGCCCACAGATGAGGAGGAAATTTGCCCCAGGAGGGCTCACACCTGGAGTCTCAATAGGATTTAGACAATTTAGGGACCCTTGAACTAATGACATTTAGATGAGATTTTGGACTTGAAGTTACTACTGTACAGGGTTGAGACTCTGGGAAATGTTGGGAATGGGGTGAAAGTGTTTTGTACACGAGATGGACATGCACTTGGGGACATGGAATACATTAGTCTGAACTGTGGCCCTCCCAAAGTTATGTCCAGATTCTAATCCTGGGAACATGGGAATGTGACCTTATTTGGGAAAATGGTCTTTGCAGAGGAGATCCTCCTAGATTATCTAACTCCCATGACAAGTATCCTTATAAGAGATCGAGGGTGATTTGAGACAGACAGTGATGTGAAGATGGAGACAGATGTTGGAGAGACGCAGTCTCCAACCAGGGAACGCTGGTGAAGTGCAAGAAGCTGGAGGAGGCAAGGAAGGATCCTCTCCTTGAGCCTTCAGATGGAGCATGGCCTGGCAGGTGTGCAGGGTGCAGGGACTCCCCAACCTCCACTGCTGGCTGGTGTGCAGTTATGGGGTGTCCTCCACAAGCTGATGGGGGACACTGTGACGGTCGAGCTCTTTTCTTTGCCTGGACATGATGCACAAGTGCTTTTGTTGGCTCAGCTAAATTTGCACAAGTGCAGGGAAGGAAATAAAACTGCAAGCTCTGGCCACGGCTCATATCATGAAGGCAATGTTCTTAATCTTGTTCGTTTTGTTTGTACCCTTACAGGCTAGGGCTGGTGTGCTAAGGAAGCTGCTGGGTGCCACAGAAGCCCCGACATGTGAGTGGTCCCGAGATGCCTCCTCGCCCCTTCCTTCTGTCCGTGCTGGAATCTATGGCATCCTGGCCCAGGGGGGTCCAGTCCCTAAACCATCAGCGTTGGGGAGCCCGCCACCTGGAGAAGCCGCTGGCAGCCGGGCCAGCTGCAATGTCCTCAGTCCAGGCTCCTCCGAAGGCTCCCCCCACTGTGTGTTAGGGCAATGTCCTGTGAAAGGTCAGCTAATTAGGGGAAAGTGGTGTTTGAGTTTAGTGGGTAGCTTGTGCCTCCACAAGGAAACACATTTTAAGTGAGATGGAAAGGGAGGGGGGCACTGGTGGTAGGTGTTGGATTTGTAGCTGGTATCTTGGAGCATCTGAATTTTGCAACTGGTGCTAACCCCGACCTAGTCAGACCTGCACACGTCAGGTGTCGGCTGGGGCAGACTTCTCCCCACAGCTCCTCCCAGGTGGCTGGATCTCATGGAGGGAGCACGGACAGCGCCAGAGGCTCAGAGCATGGCCCCTAACCCATGGCTAGGCCTCAGCCTGGCCCTGCCACTCCATAGCATGGGACCCGGGCAAAGAGGCACAAGAGAATCCACCCCAAAATGTCATGGTCACCGTTTGGGAGCACTCAGAACACAGCCTGGCAGAGGAGCACGGTGTCGGCACCTGATTCATAAAAATGAGGCCCTTGGTCAGGCAGGGAATGGCCAGATGCTCTCCCCCACGTCCATCCTCGCTCATGGCCCCATCCTGCCGGCCAGCACAGACTTGCTGTGCTACCCTGACTGCCCACGGGCCCCTGCTGTCCTGAGCACAGGCTCTGCACATCTGACCCTCCCCTTCAGGCCCAGCTCCTTGAGGGAGCCTTCCCCAGGCCCCGGGCTGCTCCTCCACCTCAATTCTTAGTCTTCCTCGTAATTCCCAAGGTGGACAGCTCAGTGTTGCAGTCCTCAAAAGCCCTGGAAACTGTTAAACGGCCTGGGTGGCTCCCTTGTATCCAAGTTACCCTGCGGAGCATCACTTCTACTGGAAAATGCACCCTGAGGCCCAGACAACGGCCTCCAGAGGAGACCCTGATGTGCTGCCCTCCCATAAGTCGAGGTGCCTGAGGTGCAGCGGCCTTGCCTCCTGAGCTAGAGCAGACAGGCCAGTCGCTACGTTTCCCCGACGCCCGACAGCGAGGGTCTACCTTCCTGAAGGGTGACTTCCCCTCTCTCTGATGCTAGCTCCGTGGCCAGCTGGGACCGAGGGGCTGTTGGCTGAGCACGAGTGACCATATGAACAGCAGCTGCAGCAGGTTGGGGACAGGATGGCTGGGAACGCATGGGGAGGATCCGGGGTTGGGGAGTGGAGGCCCCGGAAGCTGCCTTGGGTTGTGGTGGTTCACATTCCTGGGGGGGTCTGAGACGCCCCTGAATTCGATGATCCAGCTGCCACTACGGGAGGGATGGAGACAAAACCTCCCCATGCTCACCCTCCTTTTCTATGCTCTTTATTCATTCCATGAAACACCGCCCACCTCCACCTTACCTGCTCCCAAAGCTGGCCTGTGGGAATGTCCCAGGGGCCTCGCAGCTACCCCGGGGCCCGTGCATGTGCCCACCCCAGCCTGACTCTCGCGCTCCCCTGCAGCCTGGGAGCAGACGCTTTGCCACTGCCCTGCCGCTCGGTGCCCAGCAGGTGCACGGGGAGGCTCTCGAGCACCATGCCACCCTCCCCGAGAGGGGCTGCCCTGCCTCGGGGGCCTGGTTCACAGGGGTTCCATCCACACAGAGCAGCATGTGGTCCTGGGTGGCCTGTGAGCCTGGAGCTTGAGGGTCACATGCAGGGAAAGCTCCTGCAGGGGCAGAGCGGGGGACAGGGAGATAAGTCAAGTCCAGGGGAGCTGGTGCCACAGGCCACACGTGCTGTCAACCTTGAACGGGGCACTGCTCCAGGCAGGGGACCACGAGTCCCACGGTGGCCCTTCCTTCTGGGAGGTCACCCCTGTGAGGCTCCTCCGGCTTTGTCTGCAATTCCCTGCCCTTCTCCATGCTGCTCCACACAGCCCACCCTGCCCTTCCCTGCCGAGGAGGCTGGTGGGGAGACTGAGGAGCCCTTTGGGGGATTCAGGGCCATAAGAGCATCGCCAAGCCCACCCTGGCCTCTAGAAGAGCCAGAGGACAAGCCCTGTGGCTTTTCACTGTAAAAACGAGTCAGGAACAATGGCATCCTCCACAAACTACCACTTTACAAGTTCCAAAGGGGTGCCAAAGGGTGAAATATTACACAAATGTGGAAATCAGGGGCAAATGTGCAAGCAGACTATAATGTGAGTTTCTTTCAAGTTTTACTCACAGCCATAACCAACAATTCAACTGGCAGTGGTGATCAGAGAGGCAGCCCCCTGCAGATAAGGCCAGGGTGAG
This sequence comes from Choloepus didactylus, assembly GCF_015220235.1. Classification (NCBI taxonomy): domain Eukaryota; kingdom Metazoa; phylum Chordata; class Mammalia; order Pilosa; family Megalonychidae; genus Choloepus; species Choloepus didactylus. The sequence continues at coordinate 328,663 of NC_051319.1, forward strand.
GCCTCCTGAAACGATGGCCCCAGATAGCCCGGAAGCACCTCCTCGTAGCCTCTTCTGACAGACGCCCCCAGACCAGACCAAAAGCCCCCAGCCCACCAACTGCACACCGTCAGGTTTTCTATGGTGTCTGAAAATACCGCAAGGAGCTGATGGTTTTTTTTCTCTTTAAAAATGTGTGCATGCTGATTTTAGGACCCAAGGTAAAATCATTTCTTGAAACCAGTGCCAACCATTCCCCAGTTCTGCCCCATCCCGTTTTTAAAAGGAAAAGGACTGACTGCAGTCGCAACACAGTCCAAGCTCTGGGCAGCCGGAGCACCAGCCAGGAAACAAGGAGGTGCATGGCTTCCCCTCCGTGTCCTGCTGCTGTGGCCCCTGGACTCAGAGAGCTGCAGTGACCGAGGGGCAACGGGGAAGGCTCCAGAGCTGGGGCTGGGTGACAGTCGGGTGTGGGGGCCTCCAGGGCCCACGTATAATGGGCAGTGTGCTCTTTACAGGGGCAGCTGTTAGCTCCAGGCCCAAGCACTGAGCTGTGCTAGATGATGACGGTGGCTTAATGTTGTTAGCAAATACACCCCGCTCTGGGGTTCTAAGCTGCAGCCAAACCCGGCCCGCTGTCTGCTTTGGTGCAGCCTGTGCACGAAGAATGGTTTTTATGTTTTTAAATGGTGGGGAAAAATTCTAAAGGAGAACGGTATTTCGAGACACATGAAAATTGTATGAACTTCTAATTTCATAGATAGTTCTACTGGAGCACAGCCAGGCTCACGTGCTCACGTGTCTGTGGCGACTTCCACGCTACGAAGGGCAGAGGTGAGTAGCGGCAACCGAGGCCCTGCGGCCCAGGAAGACTAAGATGTCTGCAACCCGGACCCTCACGGAAGGAGCTTGTCAGCCTCTGCTCTGAACAAACACAAGAACACAGCTTTCGATGAGTGTCAAGGTGGCTTTATTTCAGTTCCATGTTGTTTTACAGTCACGAGACATGGGATTTGCATTTTGCCTGTCTTTATATAATGTAAACTCAGCTCCAAGCAAGCATGCTGTGGAAACAGTTTATAAAGTGCAGATACCTTAGTGGTGACAACAGAAACGAAGACAGTTCACTTCCACCAAGAACAGGTTCAAGGGCAAATTATTTTTGGTGCAGGAAGGAAGCATCTAGATCTGATTAATCCTATAAACACAGTTCAAACATGAATAGCAAAGGACATGCCTTCCACCCAGAAAAAAAAAAGAAAGGAGACCCAGAAAGTGTTGATCCAAAGAGCCGAGCCGACAGGTCACTTGGGCCAGCTTCTCCGGCTGCACTCGCTCCTCACGTATCTGATCTGTCTGTCCTCTGGAATGTCGGGTTGGCCCCAGGCACAGTGACTCCTGGGACAGGGTGAGCAGCCTCCCTGGCCCTGGGTCCTCCTCCCGAGGCTCCTCTGGCAAACCCGGCCACACAGGCCACACAGCCCTGCACACCCACCTCAAGGCCCCGCGCAGGTCCTTGCACCTCCTCACGGAAACCCCCTGCAGCGTCTGTCCTGAGGGCTTTGCAGTCTTGCCGCAGCAGTCCTCCCCCACAGTGCCTCCTGCCCCGTGAGCTGCCAAGGACGCTGTCCCTCTCCTGGCAGGAGCTGCGGTCTTTGTGGCAGTGCACGGAAGCCTCACCTTCGGCTGCCTCCTGGGGCATCACTGGGCCCTGGCGCTACAGCGAGGCTGACACACATCTCTGCTAACGTGCACTCCATGGGGGAATGGCCCTGTCTCCATTTGGGAGAGGAAGAAACTGAGAACTTCATGTCGAATAGTCCAAAAGCGACTGGAGCCCAGATTCAAATCCAGGTCTGCATGGGCAGCCCCACCGAGGTGACACAAGCCTGCCCAGGGCACACGGAGGTGCTGCCAGCTCATGCCAGCATGCTGCGAGCCGTACATCCCAGCCTCCCTCGGGGGAGCACCAAGCAGATGCCCCACAGTGGGCCTGGAGGACTGGGGAGGTGGGGGTGCTGCAGCCAGGGTCTAGGGTGCCGTGGAGATTCAAACAGGTTGCCCAGAAAGTCAGGTTCTGTGCTTTGGGCTCGCTACGGTAGATCGATTCTCTCCTACTGGGAGAATATGCATCTCTGGGGTCCACAGTAAAATACCAGATACCAAACAGTGGTCCCTGGTGGCTTCCTCTCAACACGCCTCCTAACTGCCCAAGCAGACGGACCAGTCTCTATCGATTCAATTATGTGTGGCCAAGAAAAAGGCCTTCAAGACCCTCCTCTCTGATATAATGTCTCTGGTTGCCACACACCCTCGTGCCCACGGCATCTGGGTGATGGAGAGAGAACTGAAGCCCAGGGAGCCTCTGGGGCCATATGAGACCTATGCACCGGGCCAGAGCCCTCCCCTGTCCTCAGATGGTCTCGGGGAAGTCGGGGCTAGTAAGAGTCCCTGAAGGGTGGCTCCCAGGGAGTATGCAGGTGGGTGGGCTGCCCTGGAACGGGTGCAGGGGTCCTGAAGGGTGAGGCTCTCACTGAGGGAGCTGAACCGGGGCTCTCTGGCACACCCTGCAGGCCCTGGCTGGGATGCTTGGGGCCTCAGGGAAGCAGTATCGAAGCTGAAGGGCAAGCTTTGAAGAGAGGGTCAGAGCACAGTTCTGTGCAGTGGGGAGTCGGCCACCTGACAGCTCACTGGAAACACCCCACAGCCTGGCTTACCTCGCCTGGGCGTGGGGCTGGGGTCAATCTTTATATTTTAGTCCCTTGGGCAACTCTGGTGTACAGCACTGGTTGAGAGAGGAGACAAACTGCTCCGCCTGGCTGGCAGTGGGCGCTGGCTATGCTCAGAGGCCAGGCTGCTTGTGTGTCCCTGCCCCCAGTCCCTGAGCAGGGGTCATCTTCTCCTGTGTGCTGTTACTCCAGGGGAGCTCCAACCTCTGCAAGGCCAAGGGCCCAGCCTTCCCCTCCTGCCCTGAGCCACATGAGCTCTCAGTAAACAATAAATGCTGACACAATAAAGAGCAATGGTCGGTCATCTGCAGCTCCGGTGTGAGAGCCCTGTGCCCTCCTCCTAATGAGGGAGCACACGGGAAGGGGCTGCACGGGGCCTAGCGCCCCTGTAACAGCCGCTTAGCAGCTCCTGGAACTCAGCTGCTTGTACACCACAGCAGCCACAGAAAACTGCTCAAGCACTTGCTCAGAATAAGGGACCCTGAAAGGAGAGCCTCAGCTCCTCGTCATGGAGGTTGGTGAGAGCAAACCAAATATGACCAATAAAGAGGCCAGGAGGAGAATATACCAAGCTAAGAGGAGACTGTGAAAGACCCTCAAGAAGGTTATGCTTTAGCAGCGTCACTTTCTATGTCCTCTTGGGACTGGTGAGCAGCCCCCTCCTAGAGCTCCCACATTCACCCTCAGAAACCAACAGAGGAACCCAAGCTCCTGGCAGAGGGTACAGTCACAGGGAGGCTGCAGGGGACCTCGATTAGGGAAGGAGATCCAGAATCACACCTCACAAGAGGGGTCCCGGGGCTTTTCTGCAGACAACTCTTTCCAAGGCTATTTTAAAGCAGTCGGAAAGTGGAGCATTTAAGTGTTGGCTGAAGTGGCCGCTGTGATAAGGGACCGAGGCTGTCTGCAGAGGCCAGCAGGGGTGCATCTCTGGGGCCCATTTTCCCACCTCCCCAGCAAGCTGGGCTGTGTGCACCCTCACCTCCTCCAAGTGGCTGTTCCGGGAGTGGGGGGCCAATGCCAGGCCTCACCCACCAACTACAACATAAACAAAGCCAGAGGAAGAGTCTGGAGACACTGCACAAAAAATTCCATCTTGGGACAGAAATGGAGCAGTAAAAGCAAAACCTAACACTTTTTTTTTTAAGGTGCTTTTGGCTAAAAACTGGGAGTAAAAGACTATTTCAAGTGTTCACAAGATGTCCTAGCTGTCACCAGCTCAACTTCAGCTAGAAAATTACAGTATGGCTACAAGGAAACCTGGCCTGCCCCCCAAGGAGACATGGCCACACAGTGGGGGCGGTGGTGGGGACCTGTGTTCCGCGCCTCTGTGGGGAGAAGGGGTGAAGGCAGGGGTGGCGTGGGTCTGACCGTGGCCCAAAGAAAGGAGCCCACCAACACAGGAGGCACCTGGGGGGCTTAGATGTGGGAAGAGTCAGAAATAAGCAGTCCTGCTTCTTTTAGAAAGACTTCAATCTTCCTTTTATGCTGAGCAAAAATGGCAAAAAAATTAAAAAAAAAAAAAAAAAGAAAAGAAAACAGAAGAGAAGAGAAGAAAAGAAATGACAACTTGTTTCCCAAGGAGGACAGCATGCCAGCAGCAGGGTGGGGTGGGGGTGGGGTGGGGCCTGCACGTCCCCAGCAGCCTCGACGGAGCTCGGGCCCCTGCTCTGAGCAGGAGAGCAAGTGGGCCAGCCTGGTTCCCAGGCCAGGTCCACCGGCCCCGTCTGCACTGCTCCGCACACAGGCCCGACCGTCCTTACCCCGCGCCCTCTCCCTCACTGCAGGGCACTTCCTCCGTGGGAGTCGCCAGGACCCTGGGTTACACTGCCCCTGCCACTCCTCACAGCAGTCGCTTCTCAGGGCCCTCCGGTGGGTGGAAGGATGTGGGGATTGAGAAGGACAAATCCAGAGACACGACTCTCTTCCGAAATGGTCCACGGGTGCGTTTCCCTCTCCTAGGTCAGTTTTTTTATTCGCCGATTGTGCTTGTCCATGGTGAAGGCTGCCCGGTCCACAGCAGAGGTAATGCCGTCCAGAGCCTCATCCTGCCTCTCCAGCTCCGTCTCCGTGTCCAGGGCGAGGCTCTTCAGCTTCCTCAGGATCTGGTGGAGATCAAAATGGACAGCACAGGTTGCTTTATTTTTTTTTAACACAAAAATATTTAATATTTTCTCCTGTCACCTTAATAACAAGAAATTTCATTGGATAATTTAAGTGAGCTTTTTTTTTCCCTGCAGGTAACGGGGGTGGGCTGGGGTGGTTGGTGAGCTACCAGGGGTCCACAGTCTGAGTCTGCAGGATGGGGTGAAGCAAGTGCCCAGGCTTGGATCTCGGCTCCACCACTCCATACCAGCTGCCAGACCCTGAGCGAGGGTGCTGACGGCTCCATTTCCTCATCTGAGGTGAGAGATTTGCTCTCTGCCCACTCCTGGCCACTCGCGTTTGGGGGAAATGACACAGGCAGGAGGCTGATCCTGCAGCCGCACGAGAGGTGCCTGTCCCTCCATCCATCCACACTGGCACACTGGCTGGCTGTGCCCTCGTGTGCCGGTGCTTCCAGCTGAGGGTGTGCTCATGACCGGGGCCTGTGCCCCGTATCTGGGAAACTGTCAACACATGACGGGAGGTCCCCGGTCACAGTGCTGTGAAGTGGCACAGCCCAGAGCCACGCTACTTGCGTCCGCCTTCCACCTCTCACCAACCAACCTTTTCAGGACCTGTCTGCAACCTGGTGCCTAACTGCAGGTTGAAGCTGGGAAAAACGATGTTTGAAAAGGAGAGCAAAACCCTGTTCTTGTCTTCTCTTTCTTTTCTTGTCTATATGCTTGAAATACTTTACACACAAATACAAAAAGCAAAACAAACAAAAGCACAAGTAATCCAAACAGATGGAGCGGTTCACACTACACAAACCCCTCCCAGGCTGCAGGAAAGCTGGGAGACTGCACCCAGAGAAGGTGGCTCTGGGGCTCCAGGCACGCCACACCCAGGAGCCCGCTCCTGACAAACTGGGTGGGGAGTGATGCATGAAAAGAGCTAGAGGGATGTTGGCTGGGTGTGGAAGGGTCACCTAACCAGGAACATCTCACCACACTGGGACACTGTGCGAGACGACAGCACCCTGCAGGTGGGGAGGGCCTCTCCAGGGAGGCCCAGCCCAGGAGGCCAATCAGTCCCCACCGCAGCTCATCGTGTCCCCCCATTTCCATGACACATGTCATATTCATATATTTTCATAAACTAGTAAGAGCAACCATTATTTTATGTTTCTGCTGAGACTAATCACATTGTTAAAGTTACTTTCACTATGTACTTAAAGAGCCTGAGTTTTAAATTTTAATATACTCAAGCTGGTAACAAAAAGGGTACCTTTTAAGAGAAATCTTTATAAGCAACCACTTGCAAGAAATGTTAATACTCTCTTTAGGAACGTTTCAGATCAGCAGTTAGGTCAAGACACAGGCACTGTGGAGTCTGAACCCAAAAGGAGGAGCCCGCAGTGCCAGAGAACTTGCAGACACCCACACATGGTGCTACCGTGGAAATGACACTGGCTGTGAGCAGACTGTGGTTATCTCGGAAGGACCCCAGGTTCACTCGATTAATAGCGTGCTGTACTCTGCACTGCAAAGCAGACCCCACCCGCTCTGCTGCGTGACATGTGTAAGGAAGCGCCACCGTGTCTCACGGGGATGTCTGAGGTTCCCGCGACAAGCGTGAGCAGAGCCACCACCTGGGAAAGAAGGCGACCCCTCGAGAAGAGTCGACTGCATCCCACCAGCGACCCCACGATCTGAATCTAAAATGAGGAGGAGCGCCCCACTCAGATTCCCAGCTCCGACATCAACGGGGGCCTCTGGCAATGCACCCTTTATGTCAGAGCTGCTTCGTCTGGTTAACAAGAAACAAAATAAAGGCGGTGAGATGGCCAGGGTGGAGGGTAGGAGGATAATAAGATCTGCCTTCTTCCAAAGCGATGGTGAAGCTCAAGTGAGATCACAAATGTGAACAAGCTGTGAAAACTATAAAGTGCCATGTAAGGGTCGCCACGGCCAAGTCCCAGAATGTTTAAACCAAAGGAGCCTCCGTGGCTGAGCCCGATGGGGATCCGGAGCCTGGGAGAGGGAAGTCTCCGAGGGTCGGAGGGCAGGTCAGGGACAGAGGTGGGATTTAACCAGCCCCACACCCACCTTTCTATACACAGCACCACTACTATCATCTCTGTCATTAGGCCTAAGAATAAATCCTTGATTTCAGCTGGCAGTCTCAGACAACAACCTTTTTGCACCCTCTGGGAACTGGTGGAAACTCCATCAGTTGAGTCACTTTGAAAACTGGACAGAGCCCTGGAAAATATACTGTGGGGATCAATGCGGCTCTGGGAGGGGGGACGGACTCAATGACCTAATACAGTAGGTCTTTTCCATCTCTCACTTCTATGATCTCATATGGCTAAGGCCCAAACGGCATAATAAAAAAGGAAAAAAAATTAACCATAGTGCACTGCCATGCTAAGTGGGTTCTCCCAGACCCTTTTCCCTTCTCCTTTACCTCCGTTTTCAGTGTGACTACAAGGTCACTCACCTGGGATTTGCACAAGATGCCTCCTGGAAGAGATGCTATGCCGTACACTTGGCACTGCACCGAAGGCCACAGAGACCCCCTCACCGCTCTCCTGCAGGGCCTATTTCCCCAACAACCACTTTACAACGTGGCTCAAGACTATCTGCACTGAGATGTCTTTCAGGGCGGGGAGGCTCTGAGCGCCTGGCTGGGGAGAGCAGCTTTCGGCAAGGTTAGCCAGGCTGGGCAGCAGAAGCCCCAGCACGGGTCCAGCAGGCACAACTTGTGCTCTCTCAGTGCCCATTTGTTCTCGTTAGAAGAAATAGTTAATTTGGTTTGTTTCTGTTCCGATGACAATCATGCAAGTATAAAACTGAGAAACAAGAACGAAGTTAAAAGAGGAAAATAGGGTTTTCCATAAGCCCAGGCATAAGGACTGTTAGTGATATTGTGGCATATTATTTCCGTCTTTTTTTTCCTATTCCTAGATCCAAATACGCTCAATTAAAAAAAAAAAGACACATTTGGGAATTAAAGTATACATGCAGTTTTGTTTCCTGCTTTTTTTTTTCATCCCCTAGCTATACTAAATAAAAGCTAAGATTTATGGGCCCCATGTAACATGTCACAACACTGTTCTAAGAATTTTGCACATTTTATCTCCGCTAACCCTCAAACTAACTCCATTTTACCCATGAGACCAAGAAGGGCTAGGCAACTTGGCCAGGTTCCCGAGCCCTGGGAGTCCAGCTCGGTCCAGCCCGAGGGCTCATGGTTGGGGCAGGGCTCTCAGGTGCCCTTGTCCCTGGGCAGGGCCGGTGGGCTTGCTGCAGGGACACTCCCACCTCCTTTAGGACCACAACACCAGGCCTCTCTAGAGAAGGGCAAAAGGCCCTCCGCACATCCAAGACAGGCTGGGTGCCAGGCCCCGGGCTGCTCTATAGCCAGATGTCTGACAGAACACGTTAAATTTCCTAATAGCCACATTTTAAAAAGTTAGAAATGACAGGCCAAATTAACTTTAATAATATATTTTATTTAATCCAAGATTGTTTTAGCATGTAATCAATATAAGCAATTACTGATAAGGTATTTGATCTTTGTTTTACACTGTGTTTCTGAAACTGGTGTGCACGGTAACCCATAGCAGATCTCACTCAGACCACACCTTTCAGGCTCTCGGGGGCCACAGTCGCCCCCCACCCTGCCGAAGGGATAAATCCTGCCTGCTTCTATGTGCCAATGAACCATCTCACCCAAGAGGAGGAAGCAACTGACTCTTCCCCAGTTCACACACACACAATGGCAGATACAAGAACGCCTACTTTCCTGGGCCTTTGCTTAAGAAGCACAATAAAAATAAGCATTGTACATACAACTCATTTTGTGAGCAAGATGCAGCTGCCAGGCCTACAAAAGTTCAGGCGCTTTCTGTGTACACAGACCAAACAAAGGTTGGTTGGCTCCCATTGAACGTTTTCATTTGGGAAAAGTCTCATCACGATGAAGGCATTAAAAATAACATTCATTCCAAATAGTCTGAGACCCCTGGCCTGGTCACAAAAATCACACTTGAAATTAATTAAAATTGCAAAAATACAAGAGATACCTCGACAGCTACTAGGACTGCAGACAAAGAGAATTAATTACCCAGTGGCCCTTCAAACTACCAATACCTCTGGAATCTTAGTCCAGATTCTTTTTCCTTGAAGAAAGGGATTGAAGTAATTAAATGGCATCGTGTGAATTCCATATAACATGGGATGGAAAGAATGGAGAACATGACGTCCGGCCAAGCCTTAAAAAACAGTTGTTCCTTTTGTGGCCCAGGATGACAGGCTGTCTAGTCATCGGTGAGTAAGTGCTGCCGCCCTCGGCAGGACCGAGTGGTCTCTCGGAGGAGTCCCCCCTGAGCTCCAAATCCAAGCCCAGGTCCAGAGGTGCTCCTCCCCACTTCCCTGCCATGCTAATAAACAAACTGGCAACCAACCAACAGTCTTCCCAGCCATGCTTTTACCTACATAAGGAATTATCTGATTAGAAGTGTCTTAGGAGCAATGAACCTTTATAAACTCCAAAGAAATGCATGCGCTCACAGGCAAGCCACAAAAGCACACGTTCAAGTGCCGAGGGAGAAAAGCGTCTCGAGAGAAACCACAGCTCTTCAGCTCAGGGCAGTCACTGTCCCTCCACCAGAGCCAGGACGATCAGCTCAGCTTGGCAGCTGGGAAACGGGGACAGCCTTGGGTGACTCGGACGGGAAGCGGTGGGGGGAACACCTTGGACAAATAAACTCCACGGGATGAGGCAAAGACAAAAGGCAACAACCAGTCCCGGGCCCCAAGGCATAAGGTAGGAGTTATTTTCCCCAGACATGACATGAGGAAGACTCTCTGGGCTCCGTGGCCCTTGCTGGCCACCTCAGGGCAACTGCTGTGGAAGGGGAAAAACCTTCTGCTTCAGTCACCGCACCCCAGTGGCAAGGGCTCCCCACACGCCTGGGTTAGCAGCAACAGGAGATCGGAGCGCCAGAGGGGTAAAAGATGAAGGTATTCTAGCTTTCTAACCATTTCCATTTTGTTTACGAAATGAAAAATCAATTATGGAGAAACATCTTAATAGAGCAGGTCTACCTACCACAGCAGCCTCGTTTGCACGTATGCACCTCGTGCCCATCACAGTGACCTGTGAAGGCCATCGAGATGTGAGCCTGGCATTCGACCCAGGGCCCCACTGCAAGCTGCGTCACCACATGTGACCCTGGGAAGCCATCTGCTGTGCTCACACCATGAAGTTACAGCATGAGAGGAACAAGACTTGCACAAGTACTGGGGTCCTGGTGACTCTAAAATGGTCAGCAACGAGCTAGCTATTGCCTCAACATAAATTCTCAAAGAAACAACTGGTTCGCTCTCCCTCCTGATAAAACTCCTGGACTTAGAGTATTGCTATATTAATATTAAGCCCCTAAAGTGTGTTTAGTATTAGCTGGACTGTCTGCCCTGATCTTGTTATTAAGCTGACTCACTGCAAAACTGTGAATTTTCTTGCAGTGAGAAATTAGCAACCATTTAAGAACAGAGCTTGGATAAATCAAGCTGTCTGCAACTCAAAATAGTTCTACCAGTTGGGGCCATTAATATGCTATAGAGAAGGAAAAGAGGGGGAAAAATTGGCTTTCACGGCAGCTAAAGCTCTGGAGACTATACAGAACATTCTATGCTACAATCAGTCACATTCAGCACTCACAGACCACCCCCACAGTTGCATTCCTTTTGGCCCCTGACGGTGACTTGAGACTGAAAGGAGGGGTGCACTGGGGGCAGGCACAGGGGGTGGCCATCCAGGGCGCTGCCCCTCGCCATTACCTGCGTTGCAGGAGACGGCTTGTCAGTGATCTGCTGAGCAGGATCCTCCCATCTGTGTGCGGGGCCTGTCCCCCAGGGGGCTGTCTATGAGGGGACTTTGCAGACAGCAGAGCCAGCTGGGCTGAAGTCATCAAGAATCTGTCAGCCCTCCCTCTCAACCTGCTGACCCACCACCAGTTAGACATGGCCCCGAATGGCCTGTGGCATAAGTGTGGCCATGTCAATGGAAAGGCCTGGCCCCAGAAATAACAGTGAGCATCTCCCAAGATCACAAAGAGGGAGCCTCGGGCCCGTCCTCTTGGGCACATGCAGTTCCCCAGGGCTGGCAACGGGACCATACACCGTTTCCGATCAAGGGAACCAAGATCTTAAGACAGCCACGAATCCCCACCAAATGAGGTAGTCAACCAATGTAAAATCAGTACCGCAGAAGGTTCACCTTACATGTGAAGCAAACCCCTCAGCAGGGGGCATCCTCAAAATACGGAGCTAACTAGAAATGCATTAAGTCTGTGGTCTTCAAAGTGACTAGAGTCACAGGAAGAGCTAGAAGAGCCACTGCAGGCGTTAACTAGCAAGTGAGGCCGAGCTTGCCATGTGCCAGGTGCTGGGCTCACCCTCACTTCGGTTTCACACAGACTTCCAGCAAGGACCCTGCTCTGTGACAGGGGGCAGTAACAGAGCCGGCACCAGAGGGAATGAGCAACCTGCCACCGGCAAGCAGCAAAGCCACTCACCTGCCATCTAAAGCCTTTGTTCTAATGACCACTCCCCAGCACACAGGACAGGCCTCCTCACCCTGACATTCTTGTATTTTTAATATGATTCGACAGTTTTGAAAAATGTGCAAAGCCAATCTGAATCCCAAACCGTGTAATACCTGATAAGGATTTTTATGAGTTAACAGAGAGATTTTACACTGCTATGGTATGTATTACACTCTACAAAAGACCTGAATTTCATTCACATGACAGAGAAAAAAGAGCAATGTTTAGAGGAAAGAAACAAACCCTGCTCTAAATCTGAAGGGTTTCGCACAAGCATCTGTTTCCTTCCCACTCATGTTCCAACACTCTGCACAGCCACGTAGCGACTCTGTGAGAGATCCTCACTTAGATGCTGGTACCCCTTTGGAATTCTGTCCTCAGCATGAGGTTTTGGAAATTTTCATCTGACAGGGCTTGCTCTCTGAGTGCAGAATGTCCTGGGGCAGGCTCAGTAGCACCAGGTGGAGGGAGGTAACATGCATGTAAGATGGGCCCGCTCAGGCAACCAGAGTTGGGAGGAGCAGATGCCCCCATACAGGCCAGATCTGCCCTGTGCTCCTTACAAGAGACAGACATCCCCTCCACACTCCCCATGTGTGAGGACAGATGTCCCTGCTCAAAGCTCAGCTATGTTCCAAACTCTGTGCATCGGGACTGATGACCACCCCCCCCCACCCCGCCCCAACGCAGTGACGTGATTGCAGAGCCGGAGACATCAAACTACATGCTGAGGTGAGATGACAACAATCCACAGTGTGCAAGATGTGGCAGTGGGAACCTGGGGGGCTCAGCAGAGCACTGGGAGGGCACTGACCGCAGGTGCTCACAGCTGGCCTGGACGGCCATGTGGCACGGCTGATGCTTCACAGTGAATAATTACATAACTCGAGTCATAGCAGCAGTGGCTCTCCCCTCCCTTTTCCCCATGCTTAGAAGGCTGCAGAGGAAACACTGTTGCACCCGCCAAGCTAGAAGATGCCCCTTGTCTCCCCCAGCCAAAGGCAGTGCACCTGCTTTCTCCCCACCCACACCACCACAGGAAATACCTAATGAGGAGACTGCCCCACCAGGACCCTCAGAGGATGCAAACACTGGCACCTGGTATGTGCCGACAAAGGAAGAGGAGGCACCTCAAGGTGCCTGGCACAGCCTCAGCTGTGGGCTTCGGGTTGGGGTCAGCCAGGAGAGCATGCTGCAGCACCCCACCCCCCAGCCCAGCCAAGGCTGCTCTCAAGCATCCCCCACTGGGCCCCGCCCCCAATACGCTGAACTCCAGAGGATGCTTCTAGAACAGTGCAGGCTCAAACAGCGCCCACCCAGAGGGTGGGCCGTCACAACTACTTTTGGTAAAGACAAGGTGATGCACAAATTTAGCAGCATCAGATGCAGTGTTTGGTACCATGAAGTACCTGAAGGCCTTAAGGGATTTAGACAGCAACTTGGAGTTAGCACTTTCCCCTGCTAGGCATTTTGTCTGTTGAACTGACTTTACAGAACTGATTCAGAGACTCATTCTTCAAGATCCCTGCAAGCACAGCAATTCATCTGAAGAAACTGAGACCAGAGCATGTTCAAATCTGCTTCCCCAAATCATTCAAATGTATTTCCCAAATCGTCATTCAATTGTACTGCCCCGTCATCTAATTCTAATTATCCTGAGTGTCTAGATGTCTGTGCTCTATTAATGTATGTGATAAACATCTGAGGACAGCAACCCCATGGCCACTGCCTGGGTCTACAGTGAGGAGAGCCCGTGGGCTCCACTGCCACACAGAGTGTGCCAAAGGCCCAAGTATGTACAAGAAATTGCTGACACGTGGCACCCGCAGCAGCCCCAGTCCCCCAGTAGACGGATATACCCTTTTAAACGTGTGTGTAGCACTGTCAGACACTGCCCCCGCTGCTGCTCACCTCCCGCCCGGCCCTGCACCCGGAGCTCAGCAACACAGAGCTCCTGCAGTCACACTGTCAGAGAAGGAGGAAAAAGGCTTCACTCAGCATGTTTTGACTTTTAAAGACAAATAAAGGAAGCGCACACATTGAGGCTGTTCAGGTTACAAAAAGCAAAAGCTGCCACGTCACTGGAGTTTCTGGTCTGCGTCACAGCAATGTGGTAAGGGTCATGTGGGGATGACAGATCTCATGGGTTACTGCAGTGTCATTTTCTTCTTTACACTTTTCTGTATTTTTCTAACATTTCCCTACAGGGAGCATACTTATTCATAAGAAGAAAATATGTGTTTTCTAAACCACTGCAGCAAATCCTAGTTCCCCTAGCATGGTATGGAGCCTCTGGGGATTCCAAACCCACTGTCGCCTTGGTCCCCTCCCCCATGTGAAACATGGCCTGTGCCAGTCTGAATGTATTATGTCCCCCCAAATGCCATTATCTTTGATGTAATCTTGTGTGTGGGGCAGAGGTATTAGTGTTCATTAGATTACAGTTCTTTGAGTGTTTCCACGGAGATGCAACCCACCCAACTGTAGGTGATAACTCTAATTGGATAATTTCCATGGAGGTGTGGCCCCGCCCATTCAGCATGGACCTTGATTAGTTTACTAGAGCACTATATAAGCTCAGACAGAAGGAGCAAGCTTGCTACAGCCAAGAGAGACAATTTGAAGAATGCACAGGAGCTGAGAGAGGAGCTGCAGATGAGAGACAGTTTGAAGATGGCTGTTGAACACAGACTCTTGCTCCAGAGAAGCTAAGAGAGGACAAACACCCCAAGAGCAACTGAGAGACACATTTTGAAGAGGAGCTTCAACCTAGAGAGGAACATGCTGGGAGAAAGCCATTTTGAAACCAAAACTTGTAGCAGACGCCAGCCACGTGCCTTCCCAGCTAACAGAGGTTTTCTGGATGCCATTGGCCATCCTCCAGTGAAAGTACCCGACTGTTGATGCCTTACCTTGGACATTTTATGGCCTTAAGACTGTAACCGTGTAACCAAATAAACTCCCTTTATAAAAAGCCAATCCATTTCTGGTGTTTTACATTCCGGCAGCATTAGCAAACTAGAACATGGACCTACTGCAGGGCCCCCTCCTCCCATGTGCCCCTCTCCCCCCATTCTCAGGTGCAGCTAATGCCCCACCCTCCTTTACTGACTGAGTTCAGACCTTCCCAGGACTCCAGATGAGTCAGGCAGCAGGCTGGAAGTCAGGGCCAGTGGGATCCAGGCCTCACACTGCACTCAGGAGCCACATGGTCATATCTGGAATTTTGCCTGGGCAGTGAGAGAGCTCACAGGTACCCTTGCTCCAGCCATGGGCCCTTGAGTGCCCAGGGAGCCCATGGCAGCAAGCTCCTCCTGCAAAGCAGTCTGGGGTGGTGGCTCTTCCCCCAATGTTTATTTCAACCCCACTCCTCAACACACACACAGTCCTTGTGCTCTCCAAAGAATACGGTCCTGGCTTTCTATTTCTTTTTCTAGATCTGCCAAAAGCAGGCTGTTCACCAACAAAGGAAAAACGCATGAAAATCAAAATGGGTCAAACGATAGCTTTCTATGACTTCTTGATGCTCTCCAAATCCTTGATGCTACCAAGACAAGGGAGAATCCTGTCTAAAGAGAGGTCCAAGTCACTGCATGTGGGACGCGGACTAGGCTGGCTCACTCAGCCAGCCCAGGATACCACACCAGGCTCAGGGAGTGCTTGTGGTGACCAGTGAGTGACAGACAGAAAACCCCCAAGTAAATATTCACAAGTAAGGTGTGACTTTCTTCTGCAATTCAACTTCTATTTCATTGTGATGGTTTCTGCATCAGACAGTGGGAATGCCCTAGAAGTCAACACCCTTGCTTTTCGGGGGTGAAGGAGGAAGCCAGAGAAGAGTCGCCCTCCCAGGGCAGGCCCAGAATGAGTGCCGAGACGGCCAGCTCCTGCTCCAGGACACATCACAGGATGTATACCCTCTATTTAAACGTCAACTTTGGGTGGACGTCGGAAGTTTCCAGGGCAACTTCTGGTTACTAAGGTGCTTTTTATGGTTTAACATTTAGGAAAGACATAGAGTATGACATCAGGAACATTTATTAATAATCCACAAAGTTATTATTAATCTGAACAGATATCACAATAAGTGGCCTGGCTCAGTTCTAGCATATGGTCAGGTATATCAAAGCCATAAATAAAAACCACCTGCCCCCCCAACAAAACAACCTTCGATTATGCTCTGTAATTAACAAATAAAACGATAAGCTGAAAAGGGTCAGAGGAAAGCACAGGGTGATAAGAGAACATGAGGAGAAAAGTTTATCTCATCCCTCCTCCCTGCACTAGCTGCTCATATGATTTTATACTGATAGTTATCTAAGAAACACACACCTGTTGTCTCTCCAAAAGGATAATAACTCATTGAATCCAGGGATAAATAATTTGCTGGGTCAGACATTTACCAAACCCCTGTAACATTTCAAACTGAAGGACATACATACGAATTAAGACAAGCTTCGATTAGAGGTGCCATGGAATTGGGGAATGGGGAAAAACAGACCAGGGAGGTAGGGTTACTGGCAAAGATGAAATAAATGTGTTCGACGGTTTCTAAAATAGAAAGGAAAGAAAATGGAAAAAAAAAAACAGGACACTAATCTCTTAAGATAGTTTCATGGCAAGCAGAGAAACTCATCCAAGAGGAAGATCCCAGCTGACTGCCTCATCAGAGCAGGTACCTGCTGAGCAAGAAGGGGTTTAGACGGAGAAGATCTGAGGACTGCACTTGTGAGCCTCAGAAACCGCCTGCTTGCTCAGTCGGTCCTAGATGGGGAGACACCCCAACCCGAGCCCTGGAGAGCGATGAGTTTCCAGTTAACTTTTTTCTTCACAACACCAATCAAGTGTTTTTCTGATTTTCCAGCAAATTCACTGACTTCTTGATTGACCTGAACAAATCAATTTGGTAGTTCTTTTTAATTTTTGTGTTTTGTGTTTCTAAATGTGTTCCTAAAACTAAATGCTCAACATAATCAAATAGGTGAAAAAGAACTATCCTCATACAGTCCTTCACATATCCTATGAATCCATGCACACTGCAATAAGCCACGGTGCATCCCTTTCTAGCACAAATTGTAAGAAAAATCCAGCAAGTCTACGGAGAAGCCAAAACTATTTCACTGCTCCTAGTACTGTTAGATTTCTTTAGGAGCTTACACAAGTCCCAGTCCGTACCCCTGAAGTCAGAGACTGCTCTGGGCTGCCTGTGGGTTCCCTGGACCACATGTCCACGTCTGATAAACCACCAGATCAGACGTGCTGTTTTTTTTTCATCTAGTTCCCTCTCAGTTAAAAGGGGAGGCAGGATGAAAACATGCCAAATGTAGGCAGAGAAATGGATATTAAGTTCTGTAGAAACTTAAAATGAAATTGAAATGCCTTAGAGAAAAGCCAACTGCCCCTCTTTTCTTTTTCATTCCCAGACCCTGTATCAAATCTGTGATATCCACGGATTTAGTCAACAAAAGAGCAGCAGTTCTCAGGCAGGAAAAGTTTAACACATCAGACATTAGAAATGATTCAAGGGACTCTGCCAAACCCACGGCAGCGAATCAGATTCCCCAGCCCCCCTCCCCGCCTGCCCTCCCACATCCAGGGACAGTCGCCGGCCACAGCTACGCAGCAGACGGGCCTCACCGCAGACCACAGCTCTGCGTCTGCACCCACAGATCCACTCTGGGCACATGGCACGGACACGGACGGCCCCGGGAGAGCAGGGCGGGTCTTCTCACTGACACTCCCAACTGCAATTTAAGATCATGAAGACACCTCATTTCACTGTAATAACTTCAATAGTTTTTGTGACAAAAACCATGGCGGAATGGAGGAGGATTTTCTTGCATTTTTGTTTCTCTAGAAATTTAACTCATTCCTACTTAGGCTTGGGCTTCAACTGCACAGCCAGGGATTCTTCTTTAAATATGAAACGTGGGTTTTACCTCACAAAGACAATCTCTTGTGCAACTAGGTTCTTCCTGCCAGGAAGGAAGACTGAATAGCGGAGTAGTATATTGCCCTTGCCACGTCCACCCAGTCAGCCTGCTCCTGGGAGCTCCTCCCCAGCCCATCACTCAGGGGTCACCGCTTCCTCCCTGGGTGTGCTGCCTGACACAGCTGTTTACTGCCTAGGGCAGGGCGCTGGCCCACTCCACCCCACCGCTCCACCTCGATGCCAGGGTCCTGACACATGGGGTTTGCTCTCCTCAGTATCGAACCCCACAAGGCTCGCTAAACAGGTGTAGACGGTAACTGTAAGGACCAACCGCATGCATACGTGCGTGCAGGGAAGACGGCGGCCTAAATGGCCACAGAGGACTCTACTCAAAGGTGTCCGTGTGCTCCTCCAACCCCGGCTGGCCCTGGCTTGTAGGCGAAGGGCACATCATTCGTGGGAGTAGAGACTGGATGCTGGAAATTAAAAGGACCCTAACAGACCGTATGGCCAAAATCAGAATTAACAAGTAAAATACTTCTCTTTTCCATCAAAAAAACTTTGTTCCTATTTCAATCTAAATGCAACCGGAGGGCCCAGCAGAGTGTATCTCAACAAATATCTTGATATAAGGATGGGAGTGAGAGAGTCTCAGATTCTATCAGCCAAAAGTCTACAGGAGAAGGAATGAAGGTGGGAGGTATGCAACTAGATGAACGGACCTTGAGGACCATACTTTGAGTGAAATAAACCAGAAATGAGAAGACTAATATTATAATGCCTCATTAATACGGAAACTAACTATAATGTGTGAACTCTGAGAAATTAATCTTACAGCATAGGTTATCAGGGGAAGGCTTATTGTAAAAGTTCCTAGATTGTAAGCCCTTACAGGGGTCACATCTATTCCCGAGTTGTAATGGTTATTTCTAAATTCTGAGATGCTAATCCTTTTGTGTATAACCTGCTAGGTCCCTGGAACTTCAGGTACCTGTGTGACACTTGAAACTCAGAGCCAAAGTTCTGCAGCTATGAAAGTCTGCATTACCTCATACAGCAACTGCTAAAAAAAGCTGAAAAAGAGATCAGATTTCAATTAGAGACAGGAATGAAATGGTCTTGCTTAGGACTAAGATAAATCAGACTAAAGGGTGAAGGATGATATTGACAATGTTTTAAAACTTCGACTTCTGTATGAGACCATAGGAAGAGATGCTTATTTGGTGCAAAATCTATATTTTTTGTAGCATACTATTTAATTTAACTTGTACAGTCAGTTTATTTGAACACCATAATTACATGAAACCTTGAATAGGGAGTGAGATCTTATTGGTTCATACAGGTTAGTGTGATGCCCTGATACATCCCAGAGTAATATGGGAAGAGAATAAAAATATATTTGCAAAGCCCCCTTGAGGGACTGGGGGAAAATGTTGAAATATTAAACTTCCCCTCCTGGGGAATTCCTGATACTCTTGGCAAGCACTGGGGACTACAAATTTGGAAGGTCAAGCCCTCGATCTTGGAGCTTGCCCTTATGAAGCTTGTTACTGCAAAGGAGATACTAAGCCTACTTATAATTGTGCCCAAGAGTCACCCCCAGAGAACCTCTTTTGTTGCTCAGATGTGGCCTCTCTCACACAACTCTGCAAATGAACTCATACCATCCCCCCTATGTGGACATGATTCCCAAGGGTATAAATCTCCCTGGCAACAGGGGACTGGACTCCCAGGAATGAGCCTGGCCCCTGGCATTGTGGGATTGAGAAAGCCTTCTTGATCAAAGGAGGAAACAAAAGGAAACAAAATAGAGTTTCAGTGGCTGAGAGATCTCAAAAAGAGTCGAGAGGTCATTCTGGAGGTTATTCTTATGCATTATATAGATATCCCTTTTTAGTTTTTAGTGTATTCGAATAGCTAGAAGGAAATACCTGAAACTGTTAACTGTAATCCAGTAGCCTTGATTCTTGAAAATGACTGTATAACTGTACAGTGTTTGCAGTGTATCTGTGTAATTGTGAAAACCTTGAGACTGACACTCCCTTCATCCAGTGTATGGACAGATGAGTAAGAAAATAAAGACAAAAAATAAATAAATAATAAGGATGGTAAAGGGTATGGGGAAAAAAAATTCTATGGGCTTTTATAAGCTCTCAGGAGAACAGTCAAGGGAAATCTCAGCTAAGTTTTTGCTGGAAAAGTACTGGGGTTCCTCAAAAGCCCCAAAGCAAACACAATCTGCACCAAGAGCATATCAAAAGGTGCAGTTAGTACCTGTAGTATTTTCCTGTTGCATCTAAAAGAACCATTTTTCGTGTGCTGTCATTACCAAAAGTGACTAAGAAAGAACAGCAGGAAAAAGTGATTAATGATGCAAATTGAAAATACTTCTATGCAAAGACAAAACTTTTTCTCTCCAAAAGGAAAGGCCTGACTCAACATCATTAGCCATTATTGAAATTCAAATCAAAACCACAATGAAATACTGCTTCAAGCCCAAAAGGATGGCTATTATTTTAAAAATGGAAAATAACAAGTGCTAGAGAGGATGTGGAGAAATTACAACTTGAGTGCACTGTTGGTGGGAATGTAAAATGGGGCAGCCACTGTGGAAAGCAATATGGCAGTTCCTCAAAAAGTTAAATATAGAATTACCATATGACCTAGCAATCCCACTTCTAAGTATATACCCAAAGAAAATGAAAACGGGATCTCAAACAAATACCTCTACACCGTTGTTTATAGCAGTATTATTCACAATAGCCAAAAGACAGAAACAACCCATGTGCCCATCAACAGATGAACGGATAACCAAAATGTGGCACATACACACAATGGAATAGTATTTGGTCATAAGAAAGAACGAAGTTATGAGACAACCTGCAACATGGAAGAACCTAGAAAACATCATGCTCAGTGAAATAAGCAAGGCACATAAGGCCAAATACTGTATGATATCAGAGACGACTAAGAGATAGAAGTAGATTGAAGGTTCCCAGTGGATGATGAAGGGATGGGGAAAAGAGGTATGTATTGGCAAAAATAAAAATAAATGAAACTAAAGTAGATCAATAAGTTCAGAGGAACTTAGTTATGCCTACACTGACATATGTAATAAGAATTGGTTTCTAAACACAGGTTTCTAAGACATAGAGGCTTTACATCCCTCCTGGTAGAAGAGTGGACTACAACCTAGAAATGGAGCCTGAATCTGACCGAGCCCCCAGCTCCACCTGCCAACTCACAGGGGCAGGGCACAGAGGAGCAGCCTGGGCACTGCCAGGGGCTGCAATCGGTAAGGGCCAAATGGTAAGAATGTGGCAGGGTCAACAACTGTGCTTTTAACAAGTAAATCTCAAAGGAAAAGGAGATGGAGGGGAATACCTATAGATTAAAAGACACTTCAACCAACTGCAATGGATGGGCCTTAGTAGGATCTTGATTTGAACAAACAAGACAACAATGTTTTAAAAGGAGATGGTTGGAGAAATACGAGCACTGACCTGATATGTGATGATGCTAAGGAATTCTTTAAAAAATGTTTAAAGTAAGAATGGTATTGGGGTTACTGGTTTTTAACAGTTCTTATCTTTTATAGATACATACTAAAATATTTACAAACGAAATATGATGTATAGGAATTTGCTTCAAAAAATATAAACCAAGGAAAAGAACAAAACCATTGGATTGTCCAGCAATAACAGAGGAAGACAAGTTAAAAGTGTCTATGTCAAATACTGTTTAAATCTCAGCTTCCTGGGCAGGAGGTGGTAAGCCTCTTTAAGAAAGGCAAGCAGGAGAGCAGGCGTGCCCGTGACTGCACGTGCAGGGAGTGGGGCAGCCCCACCTCGTGGGCTCCACGCTACGGAGCACAGACCTGGGCAGTGGTGCTGCCCTTCCCTGTCAGCCTCCAGCCCAGGGTCTCAGAGAACAAGCACTCCAGGCAGGCATCCCAGGAGCTCCCTCTAGATGAGAAGTAAGGCTACATAGATGGGGAGACGGGAACTGCCTGCCGGGCAGACAAGAAAGCCCTACTACCAGCACTGGCCGGGCACTGTGCAAGACATTACCTGTCTCAGCTCCTGCGTGTCCTCCTCAGAGATGAGCTGCTCGCTTGTCTGCATCTGAGCCTGCCTGCCTTCTTCGCTTCCTGAGGAGAACTCTCGGTGCAAAACGCGGTCCACCATCAGCCCAGATGCTGGAAAGGAAAAGAAAGTCAAACGGTCACACACTGACATCTTCTGGAAGGTGCAAGTAACGCTCCAGTGTGGAAGCATGGTCAATACTGGCATAGTTCTCATTAGCCAGACAAGGTCCCCAAGTAGTCTGTAGTCCCCTCAGCCCACCTGGGAGGTGGGTGAGGCCACCCAGACCTCCTGTCCCAGTAGATGCACCAAGACTCCGCAAAGTCCCCGGTGAATGAAGTCTCAGGGCTCCTTTCCAACACTACACTGATCAGCTCCAAGATTCTCAGATTGTGCATCACGGCAAACATCAGGGTCTAAGGCTACCACCGTCTCTCAGAAGAAAGGTCCTTTTTCAAAGCGGGCTGATTTTCCTTTCTG
This sequence comes from Choloepus didactylus, assembly GCF_015220235.1. NCBI lineage: Eukaryota > Metazoa > Chordata > Mammalia > Pilosa > Megalonychidae > Choloepus > Choloepus didactylus. The sequence continues at coordinate 350,569 of NC_051319.1, forward strand.
AGAAAAGACTAACGATTGGGGTCACTGAACTCCGATGAAACAGACACACAGCACATTCCCAAGGAAGAGCAGGGAACACTGGAGTTGTGCCACAGAACACTGAGGTTCTAAAGCAAAGTAAATGGCCACACTTGCCACAGCCAAGCAAAGCCCATTCCTGAGTTGCATTGGGGTGGGGTGGAGTGAGTCAGAGTGCTTCACAGTAGTCAGGCACTTGCCCAGCAGGGGAACGGGTATTTTCGTGGCTTCAGGGTGCCCATTAACCATGGGGCTCAAAGAACACCTGTGAACAGGGCAATCTCACCAAGGGAGGCTGGTGATAAAGAGAACACACAGTGCTAATTGGTGTGGCCGCGGCCGCCTTGCCACATCGGGCCACCTGTCCTTTATTTAAAGAGCAGCGCTGGGCACCTCTTGGCCCAGATAAGGGCATCAATTACAATTGATCATTTGCTTTGCTCCATAAAACATCTGCCTCAGATACTTGGAGGTAGCCAGATTTATTTACTAGGATTTTAGAAAACAGAAATGGCAGGAAAGCAGAAAGAGCCCTGGGCAGAGTCAGCAGGCTGGAATCCCGATTGGCTCTCTCTCCAGCTTTGGGAGAATGTGGGTCTTGGGGCAGCCAGCCCCAGATGTCCTTCCTGGGGTCCAGAAGGCCGTGAGCAGACCAAAAGAAAAGGTTCAACTGCCACTGCTTTTCATTGTGGCTGGAGCAGCTGCTGAACACACCATCAGGGAACACAGGGAGAGGAGATTCACCTGTAGTAGAAGCTCTTGCTTGGCCGGATCTGACCTGGTCTGCCCCCAACCAAGACAGCCCAACTGTGCAACCTTGACCTTCTTGAGGGAAAAGCATGCAGCCATCTGCACACATGCAAGCAAACACCCCACCGATTCCTAAAAATGGTTCTTAAAAGTAAGCACTCCCTGGGAGTGCCCAGCTGGGCAAAGGAGGAATTATCCTGGCCAGGATACAGCAGGTGAAGAGAACCAGAGAAGGCTTCTTGGGAATTCTCCAGGAGGACCCCGGGCTGGGCCTCCTTCTCTGCGGGGGAGCCTGGCTTGAACTGCCCTCCCCACAGGCCATGGTTCCTCCAAGAGAAGTGGACCTGCAAGAGCGCAGCCTTCACCCTTCCAATGTGATGTTTCTCTGTGTTAAGGCACGCCCTAAGAATGTTGCAGAGGTCTGAAATGAGTCTCACAAAATGATACCCTGTGAACAGGGCAATCTCACCAAGGAACAAAAGGGCAGGCTGGTGTCTTCTTTTCTATTCTGTTCTTTTTAAACCAAATTGATTTCATGACCAATGTTTGCAAAATACTAATTTCAATATAATCTCCAAAGTCCCATCCTACTCCAACATCCTAAGAGTTTATTAATTAGCACAGAAACTTCCTATAAGCCCATACTCCATGCTGCTTGATCATAAATAATCTGAAATGCCATAAATTAAAATGCTATGTGACAACAAGCACTCTTCTAAAATTGTCAGTAATAAAACAATGTCAGAGGGCAGGCTGGAACAGTTAGCAGCAGAAACAGGGAATGTTCTATTGGTTATTACCAGCTGAAAGTAGAGACTGATAAATCATCATCGGGGTCAGAGTGACAGAAAAGTCGCACGTCCTCTCCTACAGGAACAGTGGGTCCCCAGGCCTGCAGGGAGCCAGCTCTTGGGGCCTCTCCTGGCTGGACTGAACCTTCGTTTCTCACTTTGTCCCTGGTTCTGAATAGGACTGCACTTCCAGCCACCCTGGCACCCTGTCCCCACATACTGGCCCTTCCCCACCCCCACCCCACACCCTTGTTCACACGCGTGTCTGGATGACCAGCTCTTTGTCGAGACTTTCCTAGTGCTCCAGTCTGACAGACCTCTTCTGCCTGTGACTTTTTGTAAGCAATCATCTTCTCTGAGCCTGGTCTGACAATTAATCTTATGCTGTCTTATAATACCTCCTTTAGTACAGCCTGCTCTCTTTTCAATTTCCACACCTTTTAATATTAACTTGCCTGTGACCTGATGGTTATTTATCTTACAGCCTCCTCCTAGCTGGGGGCTCTCCCACTGGCACACGCGCTTCCTGAGAGCAAGGTGCACATCTGATTCATACTGCATCCAGCACTCCATTTTGCTGTCATCTTGGTTTTTATTTCAACATCTACAGCTGTATTATATATAGAAAGACATGCTGTTCTAAATTTTTAATAAATGGGATTTTACTTAAACAACCAGAAAGCTCAAAGAGAACATTTTTTCCTTCCTGGATTTTAACTTTAGAAAAACAAGAAAACATATGTCAGGGACTTTTCCCAGAATGAGCCATAGAGCCAACTGGGCTTCCAGCTACTCCACACAGCTTCCTCCATCTTCAGGGCTATGGTGACAGCCGGGATGGCTGACACAGTTGCTTCAACATTTTGGAGTGTCTTCTGATAAAAACGTCATCTGGTTCAGGATAGGATGGTTCTTTTCTCTGCTCTTAAAGCACTAATCTCAGTTAAACAACATAAGTATAAATTGTTCAAGCTGAAGGGAACTTAGAGATGATTTCATTTTCCAGGAATAAGGAAGCTGTCGAGAGGAGGACCCTGGGCTGGTCAGAGGCAGCTCGGGGACTCCCCGACTCTGGAGCGAACACTGTGCCGTGCTGCAGAAAGCTCCCAAACTCAACCCCCGGGGAGAAGATCAGCATCACTGCATGCTAGTCTACCTTGCATAGGACATGGAACTCCAGCGTTCCTGCAGGCACACAGAAAAGGCCACCCAACCTGGGAAGCACAGGATGTGGCTCACTTATCCTTGCCACGTGACCAAGGCAAACCTCCTTCCTCTCCCTCAGCCTCACACTCCTCAACTGCCAAACAGGGAAAAACCACTCTACCATGGGCAGACCCAGGCTTTCAGGGGTCTGAAGCCGATGCAACTGGGGGTGGGAAGCACTTAATGAAAAAATTAAGACTAAACACAAAACATCCATGCCACTCAACACAGTGATGGAGGGGGTCTTTAAATGGAAAGAGACAGAGGTCTTAAATGACTGTGATTACCATACCTTACTTGCACAAGTTTACAAAGCACAGGGCTCACAGATGGGCCCTCCTGGGAGGTCTCCTGGGCGAGAGGGCCAAGCAGCTGGCCATCTTTCTCTGTCCTGTTTCTCCCCAGGCTCCCTGGGAGCAGGCCAGGGCCCAGAGGTGTGTGGAGGTGCAGCCAGAGTAATGCTGTACCCGATGCCGGCCCAGGACAGGCGCGGTCCACAGTATTTGTGCTTTTTGGTTAGAAATCTATTGGCTCAAAATATGTCCTCAAATCAATCAGTCTGCACAGGGACCACTTCAAAACGCCCATCCCACAAATCTGTGTGTGCCTTCTGGCTACCTGGCCCTGTCCTGGTGCTGTACATACAGAGAGAACAAGACCGAGGAGAGCCTGGTCTCGAGGACACACACCCCAGTTTGAGAGGCAGGACAAGAAACACAAGGGACACCAGAGTGGTGGGTGCAGTGTGAGACTCGTCATGGAGGTGGGTTAGTGGGTGATGGGGTCAGGAAGGCCTCTCTGAGGAGGTGACAGACAGCAGACAACGAAGATAAGAACTCTTTAAAATGCTATGCATGTCCCCTTGACATGGTATGATGGAAAAGTACTTCACCTCTGGTCTTCCCCCAAACCCATAACACCCGTGTAATCATGAGAAAAACGTCAGGTTAATCCCAACTGAGGGACATCCTACAAATGCCTGAGCAGGACTCCTCAAGACTGTTAAGGTCATCGAAACAATGAAAGCCTGAGAAACTGTCAGAGCCAAAGGGAATCTGATAACTAAACATAATGTACCTGAATGGAACAGAAAAAAGACATCAACACAGGCTCACTTGTTGTGACAACTGTACCACAGAAATGTATGGTGTTGACAACAGGGGAAATGGGGTGTGGGATACTCAGGAACTCTGTACTAGTGTTGCAACTTTTTCCGTAAATCTAGAAGTATTCTAAAATTTTAAAAAGGTTATTTTAAAAATGTTATGCAGAAAAACAGTAATTCGTAGTAGATTTTCCCTAAAGCAGAAGCTGTCTGCCTTTTTTCCACCTCACTTTTGAAGCACAGGATTTTCTCCTACCAGAGAGCAGGGGCTTGCAGGTAGGAACTGGGGGCAATTGGGCACAGGATCACCCAGGCCCCAAGGGAGTTAGTACAAACTCTCAAGGATGAGGGTGCCCACAGCTTAAGATGTCTATGGTACTCTATGACTATTTTTTAATTCACTCAGCATGAGGCTGCGATTAAAATCTGAAATAAAATGGCTTTAATTACAGAGCCAATTTGCTCTACTATCTCTATTTCTTCAGAGTCAGACTTGGTGTTCAGGGAGATTTTAATTTTGAATAGTGCTATTCTTAATGATACAGCAGCATATTAATAATACTATAAAATGTTGTTACAGAAGATGGTAGCACCAGCTATTTCTGCCCTAACCAAGGCAAGAAAAAGAGTATACTGTTAGTCTCGACACAAAGCAAAATGTTTTATAAGGTGGTTTGTAAGTCAGAAAAATCCAGCTTTAAAATATCTTTGCATATACGTTAAAACATGGGAGATGGCACTGAGTGTTGGGGAGGATCCCGCGGTTTTGACAGAAAATCACAGAAGCTCACAGACAGGAAGGAAGCCTTGGAGATCCTGGAGGCAAACACTCACTGCACGGATCAGGAAGCCGAGGCTCAAGCTGTGGGGATGCCCTGGGTTAACTCGGCCGGCCGGCCCCAAGGCAGGGCTACAACCAAAGACCAGTCAGGGTCTTCTGACGACACAGTCTCTGCTGTAACGGGGGCCTGGGGTACGCGTGCTCCAAGCTCCTCTTCTCTTCCACCCTCAAGCACTCGGTGTCTTCGGAGGCCTCCAGAATTCTGCCCATCTATCTTACACCTATCACAGTAGGTCTCTGGGAAGCCTCATCTTTAGAGTTGTCGCCAATATGAACTTCCAGAGACTAGCAGGCAGTCTGCAAACACTGGTCCAATGTTACTAGACTGCCATCTTGTGGCCATACAACAGATGAAAAGACCTAATCAAGGAGAGTAATACATTTCTGAGACGTCAAAAAAAAAAAGGTATGCCTTCCACTCTACTGTTTCTGCAGATCTTCCAACCTGGAACAGAAGACACCGAGGTGCTGACAAGGAGGCACTGTCCCGTACTCCCTGCGCCTCTGATACCACGACAGGCGTGGTGTTGAGACATACGTGCTGATCACCGAGCGTGTACACGACAGTGACAGTGTTTAAGTTCCTAGCAAATTGGATACCATCTTGCACATAAAATTCAGCATGCTGGCTTCTTACAAAGGTATTATCACTTTGCTGAGAGTGTACAGTAACATGTGCCTCTCCCAAAATAAATAAGCTGCCATAAAAAGTCCATTTCAACCCTAGAATTTTCCCTAGAATTCAAATCCTACAATTACTTTGTGGATCTGAAAAAAACATACAGCAAGGAAACCTGAGCAGGCATCTAGTCTAGCAGTAGCATACCCCCAGGTGTGTCTTGCCACCCCCACTTCCACCCCCAGGGTCTCAGACTCACGTGGACTCACATACTCATTTGGACATAAGTATGAGAATGTCCTCTGCCACACTGCCAATGGGAGCAGGGGGGTTGGTTTCACAATGCCTCAAGGACATTAAAACTTACCAAGAAACTATGCCACATAGTTTTCAAAAATACAGATACCTAAATACAGATACCTGGAAGGTGGGCTGGAAAGACCGATGTTAGCTACCAATGGAAATGGGAGTGAGGAGTGAAGGGGACTGGAGATCCTTCTGGGCAGGCAGAGAGGAGACAAGCCAGCTTTCCAAGGGGGGACCCTGGTCCTAAAATATCTGCTAGTTCTCAAATCAAACTGATGAAAGGGAAGAGAGAACAAGAAGTGAAAATAATTAACTCGGTGCTTTCTTTCACTATGGAAGATTTATCAAAGCCATTTCTGACCTCTTTTGAAACCTACACATCTATCAAGTGTATGAAAAACCTCAGTGATTTGAGGTTCGCAGACGTCAAGTTCTAAAGAAAACGGTATGCAATTTCTTTTAAAACAAACAACTGGGCAGTCTCTATTTAGATGGAACCCCACGGCCACATGTTAAGATATTTCCCCCTGGCGTGTGGAGTCTGACTGCGGTTTTGGAAGTCGGGGCCCAGGCCTTTTTGTCAATGACTTACCTGCATGCCAGGGTGAGCAAACTTTCTCTGCTGGAGAGGAGGCTCTGGTGCTACTGAGCATCAAGGCGTCTTCTAACAACTCTATTTTCTTGTTGAACTGCACTTCTAACACTGGGATGACCTCTGGCATTTTTGCAGATATCAAACGATAAGCTATGTCTGGCTTCCCAATAAATCGCTGGCGTATGCTAATTTCATACGGTGTGTGAACCTTAATGTCATCCACATCTTCTCTTTCAAATCTGTGCATGAGCAAAGAATTTGAGTCATGGATTTCTAATCCAGAAACAAGGACCGTGAGCTTTCCTGGTTTAACGTGAGACTCTGTTCCTTGGGAAATAATCGCAGGAATTTTAATTACCACCCCTTCTTTTCCAAAAGCCTCAGAGGAGAACACTGAGGCACCTTCCCTGGGCTTTGTTCCTGATGGAGTCTTCCACAGTTTGGAACTAAAAGGCCACCAAGAAGGAGATTCCAGTTCTGTCAGCAATCTAAAAGGACAAACAAAACAGAAAACTGGGGTCAATACATTTTTAAAGATCTTTAGAAAACTGCTTTAACCTTTCTAAAACACTTTACCATATTATCTTATTTCTTTTCTACAATCTGTCCATGAAGCACAAAGAACAGGGATGATTATCCTCATTTTAGAAGAGAAAACTGAGGCTCAGAGAAGTTAGGGAAATTTCCTAGAGATACACAGCTAATCTGTAGTAAAGACACAGCAAAACACACATCTTCTGACTAGAATGTTGCTCTTTCTACACTTTGCTTTCCACACTATGCCATGTGATTTTAACTCAAAATAAATTGAGATCCTAACCTTTCAAGCAGCTATCTCATAGAACTTTCTGCAGTACAGGAAATGTTCTGTATGTGCAACTGTCCCACAGAGTATTAGGCATGATTGGCTACTGATCACCTGAAAGGAAGCTAATGCAACTGAGGAACTGAGTTTTAATTCACTTTAATTTTAATGTGGCCAATAGTTACTGTATTGGACACCACAACTCTAAACATTAATAACACAAAGAGAGATGGCTAAAAAGACAATAGGAGAGATAACATAGAATAGTAACAAACACTTGATTGGTCCACATGGCTGCAGGAAAGGAATGAAGGGAGTAAAGATCAGATGGAATAGAAAGCAAACAGCAAGATGGCTGAATTGACAAAACCAAAAGGAGAAATGGTCAATCACAGGTGCATATTCTAACACACCTCTTTCAATGACTGATAGAGCAAGAAAACAAAAATATTAATAAGAATAGAGAAATCTTGAGCAACACTATTTAATCAACTCAACCAGATTGATACTTATAGAAACATCACCCAACAACTGATGAATACGTACTCTTTTCAAGTGCATTCAGAATAGCCACAAAAAGAGTGTAACAAGGCTCAATAAATTTCAAAGGGCTTTCAGAACTTTGAATATGCCACCCCTCTGTCCTCAAAAAAAATGAAACTGGAAATCAATTTCAAATATTTGGAAATTAAGCACAATTACTAATAATGCATGGGTCAAAAGGAAAATTAAATGCAATTAAACATTTAAAGAACAAATAATGCCAATATTTCACAAATTTTTCCAGGAAACAAAGAGGGATCATATTACCCTAATATGAAAGCCAAAGACATTACAAGAAAGAAAACTACATACCAATATACCTCTAAATATAGACTGAAAAATCCTCAACATAATTAGCACACCAAATTCAGCAGCATTTAAAAAAAGAACTTCATTATATACTATGACCAAGCAGGATTTATTCCAAGAATGAAAGGTTGGTTTATCATGTGAAAACACATTAGTGTACAATACTCATATGAATACAATAAAGGACAAGAACCACATGGCCATCTCAATAGACTGAGAAAAAAAAGCATTTGACAAAATCCAATATTCATTCATGATGAAAACACTAAGCACAACAGAAATAGAAGGGAACTTCCTCCACCTGATAGCTAAAATCAAACTTAGTGAAAGACTGAATGCTTCTCTTCCCTGAGATTGGGAACAATACAAGGATGTTTGCTCTCACCAATTCTATTCAACATTGAACAGAAAGTTCTAGTCAGTTCAACCAGGCAAGAAAAGCAAGGAATAAAAGGCATCAATATTAGAAACAAAAAAGTAAAACTGTCTTATTCACAGAAGACATGATTCTGTAAGTAGAAAATCCTATAAATACACACACACACACACACACACACACACACACACAGCTACTAGAAATTAAAAAAAAAAAAAAAAAGTCTATCAACATGGCAGGAGACAAGACCAACATATAAAAACAGCGTAGGACTGACTTCCAGTTGCAGACGAAGATGGAACAGATACTCTTCTTCCTCTTCACTCCACTAAGTACAGCTAAAAACCCTGGACATTGTATATGAAAAAAATACAAAAAGACCCTGAAAAGAGGAGAGAAAAAGGCAGACTAAATAGGTGCCTCAGGACCCAAAATACAAGACAATGGTAAGTTCTCTGGGTTCCCTTTTAATTTAATATCTTAGACTGAGTGCTGGAGAATCCAGAAACCTGGAAACGCCAACGAATGCCAACAAATGCAGACAAAACAAAAACAAGAAATGCCTGCTCTCCTTCTCCAAAGGACCTGAAAAGGAACAGCCTATCAAGATGAAATGTTTACTCCAGCCCAACTGACACAAGAACTGCATCCTTCCCCCAGCCCCAAAAGCAAACGCCGAGTGAGGAGCCTAGACTTCCATCCTCACCTGGCTGTAATGAGGGATCCTTACCCCCTGCCAGGACAGTGTCACTAAAGACTAAGGGAGACGTCTGGCTGACATTACAGTGTATGTGGAGGCCATAAGGGTGCGGCAACAAGGCAGATCTCATGTCCGTGCTGGCAGGTGTCAGCAGAGGCCTGGTGGAGAGCACGGAATTTCTCTGCCTTCCAGCAGGCACAGGTGCCTGTTCCCACCCTAAGTGGTAAATGGGGGCCACGTGGGAACCTGCACTTGCAGCCCCACAGGGCAGTAATAAGGAAGCAGCTCCCTCCCTGCAGTAGTGCAGTGTCAGAAGAGGTCTGCTAAAACAGAAGATTTACGTAATATCCAGAGTCTCATAAAACGATAAGCCAAATGGCTAGGATACAATGCAAAATCACTTGCCATACCAAGAGTCAGGAAAATTCTCAACTTGAATGAGAAAAGAGTCAATGGATGCTAACACAAAGATGAAATTGATAACAGAATTACTGGATGAGGATTTTAAAGCAACCATCATAAAAAGGCAATTCTGAACATGCTTGAAATAAATGAAAGCAGTGAAAGAGAAATAGCATGTTACCTATACAAGAGAAATGATTCAAAGGATAAGAGATTTTTCACCAGAAACCATGATGTGAGAAGGAAGTGGAACATTTTTCAGGTGCTGAAAGAGAAGATTTGTTAACTCAAAATTCTATATCCAGCCAAACTATCCCTCAAGAATGAAGGGGGAAATCAAGATGTTCTCAGATGAAGGAAATCAAAGAAAAGCTGTCGCCAGCAAGGATACCCTAAAGGAATGACTAAAAGAAATTCTTGAAACAGAAAAAACTGGCAAAAGCAGGAATTCTGGAACATCAGGAAGGAAGATGGAAAAGTGAGAGAAAACCTATAGGGAAATATAATTGATTTGCCTTCTTGAGTTTTCTAAATCATGTATGATGGCTGTGCTGGTTTGGAGCTGTATGTACCCCACAAAAGGCTGTGTACTTTTTTTTTTAAATGCGAATTTATTGAGAGGTGTTCATACACCATATAATCCATCTAAAGTATACAATCACTGGCTCACAATATCATCATATAGTTGTGCATTCATCACCACAATTTTAGAAGATTTTCACTACTCCAAAAAAAATAACAATTGAAAAAGAACACCTAAAACATCCCATACCCCCTATCCCTCCCTATAATTTAGTCATTTTTTTGTCTTTGTTTTATTACTCATCTGTCCATATGCAGGATCCAGGGAGTGTCAGTCACAAGGTTTTCACAATCACACGGTCACATGAAAAAAGCTATATAGTTATACAATCATCACCAAGAATCAAGGTTTCAGTTACTTCCTTCTAGCTATTCTAATACACTAGAAAATTAAAGGAATATCTATATAATGCATAAGAATAACCTCTAGAATGGCCTCTTGACTCTATTTGAAATCTCTCAGCCATTGAAACTTTATTTTGTTTCATTTCTTTTCCCCCTTTTGGTAAAGATAGTGTGCCGGTTTGAATGTATTATGTCCCCCCAAACGCCATTATCTTTGATGTAATCTTGCGTGGGCAGATGTATCAGTTTTGATTAGACTGAAATTCTTTGAGTGTTTCCATGGAGATGCACCCCACCCAACTGTGGGTGATGACTCTGATTGGATAATTTCCATGGAGGTGTTGGCCTGCCCATTGGGTAGGTCTGAATTAAATTACTGGCGCACTATTTAAGATCAGGCAGAAGGAGCGAGCTTGCTACAGCCAAGAGGGACACTTTGAAGAAAGCACAAGAGCTGCAGATGAGAGACAGTTTGAACACAGCCATTGAAAGCAGACTCTTGATCCAGAGAAGCTGAGAGAGGACAAATATCCCAAGTGCAACTAAGTGACATTTTTGAGGAACTGCAGCCTAGAGAGGAACACCCTGGGAGAAAGCCATTTTGAAACCAGAACTTTGAAGCAGACACCAGCCACGTGCCTTCCCAGCTAACAGAGGTTTTCCGGACACCATTGGCCATCCTCCAGTGAAGGTACTTGATTGCTGATGTGTTACCTTGGACACTTTATGGCCTTAAGACTGTAACTGTGTAACCAAATAAACTCCCTTTTATAAAAGCCAATCCATCTCTGGTGTTTTGCATTCTGGCAGCATTAGCAAACTAGAACAGATAGCATTCTCAATCTCACGATGCCAGGACCAGACTTATCCCTGGGAGTTATGTCCCACATAGGGGGAAAGGGTAGTGAGTCTACCTGCAGAGTTGGATTAGAGATATAGGCCACATCTGAGCAACAAGAGGGTCTCTGAGGGTTACTCTTCGGCATAGTTATAAGGAGGCTCAGCTTCATCATTGGGGAGATACGTTTCCTAAGGGCAAGCCTCTAGATTGAGGGCTTGGCCTACCAACCCAGGAGCCCCTATTGCTTAAGTGAATAGCAGGAATTCCCCAGATGGGGAACTTTAATAATTCAACATTTTCACCCAGTCGCTCAAGGGGATTTTTAAATACATTTTTAAATATATATTTTATTGGGAAATTTAACATACGTGTGTGTGTGTGTGTGTGTGTGTGTGTGTGTGTGTGTGTGTGTGTATAGCAGTGAAAACTTTCAAAATATGATTTAATTAGTTGTTAGAGAGAAAATTTCAAAGAATGTTATGGGTTACAGTTCCACAAGTTCAATTATTTCCTTATTGGGAAATATAAGATATATACAGAAAGGTGATAACTTTTCAAAGTACAATTTAACAAGTAGCTATAGAGCAAATTTCAAAGAATGTTATGGTTTATAGTTCTATTTCAGTTATTTCCCTCTAGCTATTCCTAAATGCTAGCATCTAAGAAAAATTTATATAAAGATTCAGTATTTGTAATCCTTTGCTAAATCTTATTTTGTCTGTTTGCTACCCCTTCCTCTCATTTAATCATTTTCTTGATCTTCAGGGGTCCCTAGGCAGTGGCCACCATAAAGTGTTCATACTGAAAAGGGGTGTCGGCATTATGGGGAAGGGGGCTGCATCTGGTTGTTGTTCTTAAAGAGGCTGTGTTGCCCCTGGGTTTTAGGACTTGCCTGGCATAGGAACACTCTGGTGGATTTAAGTTTCTAAGAGATAAACATCAAGGGGATTTTCCAAATACTTTTTTATTTTCTGCCCAAAATATTCTGGGATGTACTAGGGTATTAAATTAGCCTGTTCAGAGTAATGAGAGCTCATTCTCTATTCTAGGTTCCACACAATTAGGTTGTTTAAATAACTGACCAGATAGTGTAAATTAGACAGTATGCTCCAGAAAATATAAATTTTGTACCAAATAAACCTCTCTTCCTTCGGTCTCACACAGAAGTTGGAGTTTTAAAATACAGTCAATATCATCCTTTACTCTGTATTCTAATTTACCTTAGTCCTAACCAAGTCTGTTTCATTCATATTTCCAACTGTAGTCTGATTTCTTTTTCAGTTTCTTTAACAGTTGCTGTATGGAGGACTGCAAGCTGCAGAACTCTAACTCTGAGTCTCAGGTGTCACACAGACACCCAAATTTCCAGAGAACTGCTAGGTTATACACAAAGAGCTCAGCATCACAGAATTTAGAAATAACAGTTAAAACTCAGGAACAGTTGTGTCTGCTCTAAGAGCTTACAATGTAGGAAACTTTATTGAACATTCTGTACTCATTAATCATCAATTTCCCAATCTCTGCTCCCATTCTATCCCCAGATAACCTATGCTCTTGAATTCAATTCTCAGCATTTGCTCATTATAGTTAGTTTATATTAGTGAAGCCATACAATATCTGTCCCTTTGTTTTTTGGCTTATTTCACTCAATAAAATGTCCCCAAGACTCACTCACCTAGATGCATGCTTCACGATTTCAGTCTTTCTTGCAGCCGCTCAATATTCCATTATATACATATACCACAGTTCGCCCCTCCATTTATCCTTTTCTCTTCTCTTCTTCTGGGATACCCATAACATGTATATTCATGCGCTTCGTGTTGTTATTCTGTTCTCTGAGATTCAGCTCATTTTTTCCATTCATTTCCCTATCTGTTCTTTTGTGTGTAAGATTTCAGATGTCTTGTCTTCTAGTCCACTAATCCTTTCTTCTGCTTCCTCAAATTTCTGTTCGTATGTCTTCATTAGGTTTTTCATCTCTTCTATTGTGCCTTTCATTCCCATAAGTTCTACCATTTGTTTCCTCAAGCTTTTGAGTTCTTCTGTATGGACACCCTGTGTCTTATTTATATTCTTAATCTCTCTGGTCACACTTTCCTTCAACTCAATGAACTCACATCAAAGATTTGTTTGAACATCTTTAATTAGTTGTTTCCACTCCTATATGCCAGTTGAGGTGTTAGTTTGTTCCTTTGTCTGGGCCATATCTTTGTGCTCCCTATTTTGAGTCCTGATTTTTTTGCTGGGTCTAGGTATCTGATTTCCTTGATTAGTTTATTCTGGTGGTCATTTTTTTTCTCTTTTACCTAGGGTTTTCTTGTTGGTAGGCTTTGTTCTCTATCTGTTCTTTGACATTCATTTCAACTTATTCTAGACCTCTAGCATAGTTTCTGTTTAACTGATCAGAATTTCTCAGCTCTTGTTTTTCTGTTTCTTTCCCTGACTATATGGAAGTTTCTTTTTTTTTGTTCGTTTGTTTTTTTGTTTTTATGAGAGGGGGTTCCCAGATAGGATCTACTCCACCTGTGTCAGATTTTCCCAGACAACCAGTCTTTCCTGTGAAACCTCTTGATTCTGTGCTTTTTCTATCATGCCAAGCAGATAGCACTTGTCAGCCTGCAGCTCCTACCAGCGTAAAGTGGTATGGTGCCTAGAATTCTCAGCAGTCCCTGTCCCTGCCAGGAGTATGGTTGAGTCAGAGGCTGAGGCAGAGGGCAGGCTTAAACTGTTTCTACTTTCCAGCCCCTGGGGTCTGAATTCTCTGAATAAGAGCTGCCAATTGTGCTGGGCCCTGCCGCACCCCTTTTCTTAAGATATGACCTTCAGGGAATCATCTCCTTCACCTGGGTAAGTTATTTTGTCTCTCAGATATACGTTAGCTATACCCTTGCCTGGGGCAGTGCTGACAACCGAAAAAGCCTGCTGCTTTCTTCATGTTAGAAAGTTAAAAGAAAAAAGTCCTTTTCAGACCCAGTTCCCAGACCCCTGGCTTCACAAGTCAAGAGCTGGAATTGGTACCTGGCTCTATGTGCCCCTTTCCATCTTGGGGCATAGCCCTTTTCCAGTATTCTGAGCTCATCCAATTCCAAAAGCCTCTGTTTTCTTCCGTTTTCTTTTCTTTGTTTTCTTTTCTTTCTTTTTTTTTTTTAACATCCCCGCTTCCTCTCTGTTTCCCTTCCCTTCTACCTCACCTCACCTCACCTCATCTTATTGTCCCCGCTTCCTCTCTGGAGAAGCTACCTCCAGGTTCCTTTCATGCTTCTTCTGGGTTTACCTGTATCTGGAGTTTGGTATTCACCAGTCCAAATTTATTAATTAAATCCACAATTGAGGCTTGCTTGAGTGCTCCTTCCCTTACTCCTAGTAAAGACTGCTTTTTCTTCCCCAGGAAGTGATTCCAAAACAACCTGCCATGCCAGTGGGGGAGGGGTAACTAGCCTCTAAGCTTGAGAGACTGACTTACAGTTCTGTGCTGCGATTTTGGCCCTTCCACCCATTCCAGAAGGGTGTACAATGTGTGTCTGGTCACAGAAGTCCCCAATAGTTGTTCCAGACAGTTTTTGGCTATTTACTAGCTGCCCTAGAGGACGAACTAAATTCCATACCTCCCTACACTGCTATCTTGCCCTGCTGAGACCATGTTCTTTTACTCCATCCCTGTGGGAACAGACCTATTGTGGAGGGACCTTTTGGTTCAATTGAGATATAACCCAGCCCATTCAGGGTAGGTCTTAATCCCTTTACTGGGGTCCTTTAGACAGAAGCCCAGAGACATTTTGGAGAGAGCTACTGAAACCAGAAGAAGGAGAGAAGGACCAGTAGATGTTGCCATGTGCTTTCTCATATGACAGAGAAACCCCAGATGCCAGCAGCCTTTCCTCAGAGTATTTTCCTCTTGATGCCTTACTTTGGACATATTCATGGCTTTAGAACTGGAAATTTGTAACCTAATAAAACCCCACTGAGAAAAAGCCAACCCATTTCTGGTATATTGCGTTCTGGCAGCTTTAGCAAACCAAACCAATGGCTGAAGCAAAACTTATAATAGTAATGTTGTTGTCAAAGTATGCAGAGGAAATATTTAATATAATTATACTACCTTAATTTAAATGTAACATATAAATCAGGGAGGGTTAAAAAAAACAAATTTAAAACAAAGATATGGTTTCTACACCTCACTCAATCCAATACAATGTCAACACCCACAGAATGTGATGAGTTATGTATGTATAATTTAATACCCAGAGCAACCACTGAGGAATCTATACAAAGAGATACATTCAGAAACACTATATGTAAACCATAATGAAATTCTTAAAATTCAAGTAAACCATAGGAAGACAGAAAAAAAGAAAGAAACAAAGAAATGAAGAACAAAGGGAACAAAAAGAAAACAAAAAAACCTATGGGTTCAATGCAACCTATCAAAATCCCAGTTGGCTTTTAACATAAATCGGCCAGCTGATCCTAAAATTCATATGGAAATGCAAGAGACCCAGAATAACCAAAACAATCTTAAAAAGAACAAAGTTGGTAGAGTCACAGTACCTGATTTCAAAATGTAGGAATCAAAATGGTATGGTACTGGCATAAGAATAGATATATAGATCAATGAAACAGAATTCAGAGTTCAAAAAGAAACCCTTACATTTATGGTCAACTGATTTTCAACAAGGGTGCCAAGACAATTCAACAGGAGAAGAAAAGGCTTTTCCAACAAATGGTGTTGAAAATTTTGGACAATCACATGGATAAAGAATGAGGCTGGACTCTGTCATAACATCATACACAAAAATTAACTCAAAACAGATCACAGACCTAAATATATGGGCTAAAATTACAAGGCTCTTAGAAGAAATCATAAGAGTAAATCTCCATGGACTTGGATTAGGCAATGGTTTCTAAGAATGACAGCAAAAGCCAAGTGACAAGAAAAATATAGATAAAATGGACTTTAGCAAAATTATAATATTTTATGCTTTAAAGGACACCACCAAGAAAGTGAACATACAACCCACAGAATGCGAGAAAATATTTGCAAATCATATATCTGATAAGGGACTTGTATCTAAAATATATAAAGAACCCTTATAACTCCATAAAAAAAAGAAAATAATGACATAAAATGACAAAGGATTTGAAAGGAAGATATACATATGGCAAATAAAATGCAGGAAAATACGCTAGTCAGCATCAGAAACTACGAAAATGCAAATCAAAACCACAATGAGCTATCACTTCACACACACTAGGATGGCTATCATAAAAAAGATAGGCAATAACAAGTGTTGGTGAGGATGTGGAGAAACTGGGAACCTCAAACACTGCTAGCAGGAATGTAAAATGGTACAGCCACTTTGGAAAATAGTTGGCAGTTTCTCAAAATGTTAATAAGCAGATTAAGCAATTCCCTCCCAGGTACCTACCCAAGAGAAATGAAAATATGTTTACACAAAGATTTGTATGTGGGTGTCTACTGCATAACTATTCATAATAGCCACAAAGTAGAAACAATCTAAAAGCTCATCAACTGGTGAGTGGCTAAACAAAATGTAGTAGAGCCATACAAAGGAATAGTGTTCAGAAATAAAAAGTAATAAGGTCCTGATACATATTACAATAGGGATGAACTTCAAAATCATTACGCTAAGTAAAAAAGACAGATACATTTTAAATCTCCAGGAAAGACAAATTTATAGAGATAGAGAGTAGATTAGTGGTGATCTGGGGCTAGGAGTGGGAATAGGGGTGACTGCAAATGGGCATGAGGGATGTTTGGGGGTGATGCAGATGTAAAATCATATTTTGAGGATGGTTACCAAACTCTGAACATTTATGAAAAATCATTGAATTATTTATGCGAAATGAATGAATTCAGTAGCATGAAAATAGAAAGCTGGTTTAAAAAAAAAGATACACAGACACAGAGTTAAATTTCAGAACTCTAGGATAAAGACAAAAAACATTAGCCTCAAAGGAACAGGAATGTCTCTTTAGAAACAATATATGCAAGGAGTCAATGAAAAATAGTTATCCCTTCCATGTCACAGGGGTTAGGGGCAAGGTGCGCCCGTGATCTAGATCTGTAAAAGTTTTTTTTTTTTACTTATTTTAACTTTAAAAAAGAAACTGTCTTGTACCTATAAGAATGGCCACTATTAAACAGGAAATTACAAGTGTTGGAGATGATATGGAGAAACAGGAACACATTCACTGATCGTGGGACTGTAAAATGGTACAGCCACCATGGAAGACAGTTTGGCAATTCCTCAGAAAACTACATGTTGAGTTGCCCTCAATGACCAGGCAATTCTGCTACTTGGTATATATCCAGAAGTTCTGAAGGCAGGGACATGAACAGATATTTGCACATCAATGTTCATAGCAGCATTGTTCACAAATGCCAAAAGATGGAAACAATCCAAGTGTCCACTGACAGACAAGTGGAGAAACAAAATGTGGTATAGACATATGATGGAATACTATACAGCAGTAAGAAGGAATGAGGTTCTGAACCATGTGACAACAGGGATGAACCTTGAGGACATAATGCTGAGTGAAATACGTCAGATACAAAAGGACAGATACTGTATGATTTCAAGAATATGAACTAACTAGAATACGTAAACTCAGAGTCTTAGCATGTACAATACAGGGTACCTACAGACAGACAGAATCCGGAGAAGACTGTGTAGTTACCTAATTGTCCACGAGGTTGAACTTAAATGTTTGGGAATGGACAGAGGTGAGGGTAACTTGTTATCGGGATTATAAATAATAGTGCTGCATTGTAGGTGAATTTGGTTGAAAGGGATTGTTTAGCGTCATGTATGTCACTGATTAACACACAAATTTGAGTACATTCTTGCATGAACTAGTACAAATGTACAACACTGTTACAAAGAGTTAATACTAGAGTGGTCTGTGGGGAAAAAATACCTCTTGCAAGCTGTATACTGTAACTGGTGTACCACACCAATACTAGGACTCAATAAAAGGGGAGATAAGGGATATGGGGTGTTTTGGATTTTCTTTTTTTTTGCCCCTGGTATTTTTCTTTTTGGAACAATAAAAGTGGTCTAAAACTGAGTGTGATGATGATTGCACAACTAGGTGATGATACTGTGAGATACTTGATTGTATACTTTGGGTGGAATGTATGGATGTGACTATATCTCAACAAATATATAGATAAATGTTGAATATATCTCAACATTTTTTGCAGATTCAAAAAACAGGCAAAGGACTTGAACAGACAAAAAAGAAACTGTATATTTATGGTATTAAAATATAAAATATGATGATATAAAATACCATACACATATTTTATATGCATTTCTGAGTCTCCAAACTTTTTGTGTCATCTGCTGGCATTCATGTATCATCTGCAGCTTCCATAAAAATTCCCATTTAATTTCTTATGCCGATCTGTGATATATCAAAACTGTGACTGGGAAAGTAGTGAGGTGGAAGGGATAACTGTATCTTCAAAATGCTGAGCTAATTTTGGCTCAACTGCAAAGAACCAAATTATCATTCAAAAGTGCCAGTGAAATAAGTAAAGACAATTTCTGACATAGAGGTAGGCAATTACTATTCAGAGACCCCATAGAAAACACAACCAGAATATTTACTTCAGCAAGACTGACATTCAGTAAACACATACAGGCAAGTCCCCAACTCCCCCCCACCCCACTCACACACACAACCATACTTAGTTCTGAGACTAACACAGGGTTATCAACTTTTTTCATTTTATGTAAAAACAAAAAAGAAGTTAGATATACCCAGATTTTTGTAAATTTTATTGTGATAACATAATTAAAATTTACCATTTTAATCATTTTAAAGTATACAATTAAGTGGAATTACACTTACAATGTTGTAGTACCATCACTACCATCCATTACCAAAATTTTTCATCACCACAAACAGAAATTCTACACTTATTAAGCAATAATTCCCCATTCCCCCTATTTCCAGCCCTTGGTAACTAGTAATCTATTTTCTGTCTCTATGAATTCACGTTTTAGAGGTATTTCATGTAAGTGGAATCATGCATTATTTGTCCTTTTGTATCTGGCTTATCTAACTCAGCATAACATTTTCAAGGTTCATCCATGTTGTAGCATATATAACATTTCTTGCTTTTCGTGGGTAAATAATACTCCATTGCATGAAGACAGCACATTTTATCCATTCATCTGTAGATAGATATTTTGGTTTTTCACCTTTTGGCTATTGTGAATAATGCTGCTATGAACACTGGTGTACACATATCTGTTTGACTCCCTGTTCTCAATTCTTTTGGGTATATACAGCAAACTATTTTCAACTGCAGCTGCATCATTTTACATTCCCATCAGCAACTATATATAGTCCATCGTCTCCACAGGGTTTAGTGTGTTGTACAATCTTGTTTTATCTTTTGATTTGTATTTTAGTAACACTTACATCCTAAAGTTTCCCCTTTTAAGCATATTCGCCTATATAGCTCAGTGCTGTTCACTACACTCACAATAATGTGCTACTATCACCACCATCCATTTCCCAACATTTATCATCAGCCTAAACATAAATTCTACACAAGTTAAAAATCAACTTCCCATTCTCTAATCCCAGTCGATCTCCTTGTAATTTATATTCCAGATTCTAACTCTGTGAGCTTGCTTATTATATTACTTCATAAAAGTGAGATTATGTTATCTGACCTTTTCTGTCTGGCTTACTTCACTCAACATGATGTCTTCCAGGTTCATCCATGTTGTCACACGCATCAGGACTTCATTTCTTTTTATGACTGAATAATTTTCCATTCCATGTATATACCACATTTTGTTTATCCATTCATTGGTTGATGGATACTTGGGTTGCTTCCAACTTTTGGCAATTGTGAATAATGCCGCTATGAACATCGGTGTGCAAATGCCTGTTGAAGGCCCTGTTTTCAATTCTTCTGGGTATACACCTAGTAGTGGGATTGCCAGGTCATGTGGTAATTATACATTTAGCTTCCTGAGGAACTGCAAAATTGTCTTCCACAGTGGCTGCACCATTTTATATTCCCACTGGCAATGAATGAGTGTTCCTATTTTTATATATCCTTTCCAACACTTGAAGCTTTCTATCCTTTTAATAGTGACCATTCTAGTGGGTATGAAATGATATCTCATTGTGGTTTTGAATTGCATTTCCCTAATAGCTAGTGATGTTGACCATTTATTAATGGGCTTTTTACCCATTTGTATTTCCTCTTTGGAGAAATGTCTTTTCAAGTCTTTTACCCATTTTTTAACTGGAGTGTTTGTCCTTTTATGGTTGAGTTGTAGGATTTCTTTAAAATTCTACATCTTAAACCCTTATCGGAGATGTGGTTTCCAAACATTTTCTCATATTGAGTAGGCTGTTTATCCAATTTCTTGACAAAGTCCACTTATGCACAAAAGTTCTTAATCTTCAGGAGGTCCCATTCATCTATTTTTTCTTTTGCTGCCTGTGCTTTGGGTATAAAATCTAAGAAACCCCCTTCTCCTACAAGATCTTGGAGATGCTTCCTTACATTTTCTTCTAGGAGTTTTATGGCTCTCATATTTAGGTCTTTGATCTATTTTGAGTTAATTTTTGTATACGGTGTGAAGTAAGGGTCCTCTTGCATTCTTTTGGATATGGAATCAAGTTCTCCCAGCATAATTTGTTGAAAAGACTGTTCTTGCTCAGTTGAGTGGATATGGCAGCCTTGTCAAAAATCAATTGGCCATAGATGTGAGAGACATTTCTGCAACTCTCAATTCCATTCCATTCGTCAATATATCTATCCTTGTGCAAGTACCATGCTGTTTTAACCACTGTCGCTTTGTAATGTGCTTCAAAGTCAGGAAGCTTGAGTCCTCACACTTCTTCAAGATGTTTTTGGTTATTTGAGGCCCCTTACCTTCAAGATAAATTTAATATTAGCTTTTCCATTTCTGGAAAGTAGGCTGCTGGAATTTTGATTGGTTTTGCATTGAATCTGTAGATAAATTTGGGTAGAACTGACATCTTAATGACTTTTAGCCTTCCAATAAATAGATGAACACAAATATGCTTCCATTCATTTAGGTTTTCCTTGATTGCTTTTAGCAATGTTTTGTAGTTTTCTGATATATGCCCTTTACATCCTTGGTTATGTTTATTCCTAGATATTTGCTTCTTTTCATTGCTACTGTAAGTGCAATTTTTTTTCTTGATTTCCTCCTCGGATAGCACATTATTACTGTATAGAAAAACTACTGATCTTTGTGTGTTTAACTTGTATCCCACAACTTTGTGGAATTGGTTTATTAGCTCTAGCAGATTTGTCATTGATTTTGGGGGACTTTAAATGAAAAATGTTTTAAGAGACAAAGAAGGACATTATATGTTAATAAAAGGGGCAACTCACCAAGAAGAAATAATACTCATAAATATCTATGCCCCTTATCAAGATGCCCCAAAGTACATAAGCAAACACTGGCAATACTGAAGAGAATAGTACGTCTCTACAATAATACAGACAGACTTAAATACACCACTCTCTTTGACAGATAGAACATCTAAACAGAGGATAAATAAGGAAACAGTGAACCTAAATAATATGATAAATCAATTAGACCTAACAGAATATACAGAACACTGCACTCCAAAATGGCAGGATACACATTCTTCTCAAGTGCACATGGAACATTCTCCAGGACAGACAACATGCTGGGGCACAAAACAGGTCTTAGTAAATTTTAAAATACTGAAATTGTACAAAGCACTTTCTCTGATCGTAACGGAATGAGGCTGGAAATCAATAATAGCCAGAGAACTGGAAAATACACAAACACATGGAGGTTAAAAAACACTCTATGAAACAATCAGTGGGTCAAAGAAGAAATTATAAGATAAATCAAATCTCAAGACAAATGAAAATGAGTACACAACATATACAAATGTATGGGATGCAGCAAAAGCAATGCTGAGATGGAAATTCATAGCCCTAAATGCCTACATTAAAAGGGAAGAAAGAGATAAAATCAAAGACCTAAACAAACAACTGAAGTTGGAAAATGAACAGCAAACTAACCTTAAAGCAAGCAGAAGGAAAGAAATAACAAAGATTAGAGTGAAAATAAATGAAATTGAGAACAAAAGAACAATAGAATCAATAAAACCAAAAGTTTGTTCTCTGAAAAGATCAATAAAATTAACAAACCCTTAGCTAGACAGACAAAGACAAAAATAGAGAAAATGCATATAAACAAACAAACAAAAAAAAACAGAAATAAGAGGGAGGTCATTGCCATGGACCTTGTAGAAATAAAAAAGATCAAAGGACAATACTATGAACAACTATATGCCAACAAACTAGGCAACTTAGATGAAATGGGCAATTTCCTAGAAACATACAAACAACCTCCAATGACTCAAGACGAAATAGGAGACGTCAACAGACTAATCTAATCACAAGTAAAAAGATTGAATCAGGAACTGGAGGTGGCCGGGCCTCGGGAAAGAGTCTGGCTCAGGCCGAGCTCTGAGTCCCCTCTCACAATGTCTGGCTGCTGCCGGCCCAGATGCTATGTGATGGTCATTTGAAGACAGGCCTGCCAGACATCAGGGTCCAGACTCTGCCCTCAGGATCCTGGGCTTTCAGCTGACCATACCTGGCCCTGGTTTATGGCTGCATGCTGGGCAGTGCAGGTGAAGACACACGTGGTGAGGAAACGACAGAGTTGAGCCCGGGACTGGAAGGAGACAGGGAAACCTGGACGGGAAAGGAACAAGACTTAGAGGCCACAGCACACCCAAGAGGAAGGAAATAAAGCTGATGTCTTGGGGTGTCCACATTTTAGAATTGATAGAATACTATCTGCCCTGCCTTTCTCCCAGGAGAGGCTCAAATGAAATAACTTATGTGAGGGTGCTTTGTAAACCACCTTGCGCCATTTAGAGGTCCTGAGGTTCCAAGTTGCCTTCCAGTGTCATTTCCCTTTTGTCTGAAGAACTTCCTTCAGCACTTCTGTTGGATCAGAAGTTCCTTTAAAGCAGATCTTAAGAAGTAAATTTCGTCCTCACTTCCCCAAGATGGCAGCAGCAGAAGACAAGTCACTGCTACCACGGCTGCCCGAGCTATTCGAAACCAGCAAGCAGCTTCTGGACGAAGTAGAAGTAGCGACTGAACCCACCGGTTCCCGGGTAGTCCAGGATAAGGTGTTCAAGGGACTGGACCTCCTTGAGAAGGCGGCTGAAATGATATCGCAGCTGGACTTGTTCAGCCGAAATGAAGACCTGGAGGAGATTGCTTCCAGCGACCTGAAGTACCTGATGGTGCCGGCATTTCAAGGAGCTCTCACCATGAAACAAGTCAGCCCCAGCAAGCGTCTGGGTCATTTGCAGCAGGCTCGAGAACACTTTCTAAACTACTTAACTCAGTGCCATTATTATCATGTGGCAGAATTTGAACTGCTCCAAATCAAGAACAACTCTGCTGAAAATAACACTGCAAGCTCTTCTATGGCTTATCCTAGCCTTGTTGCTATGGCCTCTCAAAGACAGGCTAAGATAGAGAGATACAAGCAGCAGAAGGAGATAGAGCACAGATTATCTACCCTGAAACCTTCTGTGGAAAGTGGCGAAGCAGACGACGAGCGTGTTCGTGAGTATTATCACCTTCACCTTCAGAGGTGGATTGGCATCAGCTTGGAAGAGATTGAGAGTATTGATCAAGAGATAAAGATTCTAAGAGAAAAAGACTCCTCAAAAGAGGCATCAACTTCTCGTTCATCTCTTCAGGACAGGCGTCCAGTAAAGCCTTTCATTCTCACCCGGGATGTGGCCCAAGCCAAGGTGTTTGGAGCTGGTTATCCAAGTCTGGCAACCATGACAGTGAGTGACTGGTATGATCAGCATCGGAAATACGGGGCATTACCAGATCAGGGAATCGCCAAGACAACAGAGTTCAAAAAGGCACCTCAACAACAGGAAGATGAGGAGCCAAAGGAGGAGGACCCTGATGGGGAAACCCTACACAGAGCCCGGGAGTGGGACGACTGGAAGGACACCCATCCTAGGGGTTATGGCAACCGACAGAACATGGGTTAATCTTCCCACAAGACAGGACTAGAGGTGGCTCACATCTTCCCCTCCAAGGAAAGCTGTGCCACTCTTCCCCTCCTCCCTGGGCTCCTGCTTCAGTTGTGTACAGTGAAGGCAAAAATGCTTCATCTTGCTTTGTGTTCAATAAAGTATCAAACGATTCAGTGTGTATTTGTAGCCTTGATGATGAGCCAACAATCTTGTTTCAGCATTATCATCCTTAACAAGATGTATTTCAAATCCTTAACTGGAAAGAAAAGAGCATGGAATGGCTTGCTATAATCAATGACTTTATGCATTCTCTTTAAAAAATAATAAAGTTCCTTGTGGAGGCCCCACCCCAGTCAGGATGGCACAGTGAGAAGCTTCAGGGTTCCGTTCCCCCACAGAAACATTGAAGAACCAGCAAGACTGGAAGAAACATCTTTCTCAACGCTTCAGAAAGCAGTTAAAGTATTGTGGTAACAGGGAAGCAGCCAATCAAGAAAAAGGTCACTTAAAAGCATAGGATCTCCTGGTTCCCTGACCCTTCGCCAGCTTGGCAAGGGGCTGACCCACGCTCCCAGTGTGAATGCCTGGTCTCAGTTCCAGCGGGAGCAGAGTATCCTCGTGTACATTCTGAGAGCATGTATGTCTGGCTCAGTCTGCCTCATGGTGGCCTGAGGGACTCATTGTCCCAGAACTTGCACTGTGCATGGAAGGTGGCTCACAGAGCTCTCCTACAAAATGCTATGGGGGAGCATCAAGTCATGGCTGCCTGGGGCAAGGGATTGCTGGCCATAGGACATACAGGACTGGGAGGAAACTGTTTCCTAGCGAAGAGGGGACATTTGTATTCATGGAAACAAGGGAGTTCCTATGGCATGATGACACACGCACAGAAATGACCCCAGGGAGACCCCTACGCTTTGGCCTGGAGCTATTCTCCAAACTCATCATGTGGATAAGTGCGGTCGCAGTTGATTCGTCTGGGGGGGGGGGTGGTGGCCGGTTGCTAAATCCTAGGCTCCCAGGATTGCTCGGAGGGTACCGGCGGCGGGGGCTCTTTCCCAGAGGCGAGGGCGAGGCGGGGGACTTGGCCAGGTCCCCGGCGGGGTGGCGTGCAAAGTATGGAGGGCGGCGAGAAAGGAACAGGCGGGACATGGTTCTTTTAGGGTGAAGAAGCCAAGAGAGTTTATTAGGGGAGAGTACAAGCTTATATCGGGCGTTTAGAGGGCGGGGTAGCTGTAGAGGTTAAAGGCTTGGATTGGTTCTGAGAGGGCGCGGAGGTTGATTGAAAAGGGGTGAGAGTTGCTCCGGTAACGGTGTCTGGCAACAATGTATGCGCACTGGTGGTGATGGGAGTTGCACTGGCAACGGGGAGTGTCCGGGCAAGATAAGGGGGTGGGGAAAAGGCGGTTCCCTCCGGCAAGCCTCCCCTAACAGTGGTATTTTGGGTGAGGAAATGGGGCCTGCCTCCGGCCTCACTTTCCCAGGCCCGGGGGGCTGCGGAGGGCGCTGTTGCCCGTGCCCACCACCCTCCCCAGGGGCCGATCAGGTCCCCCAGCCCAGGCCCGCCAAGCTGAAGCACGTAATCAGTGTCCCGCAGATAAGCTCTAAAGGAGACCACTTGCACAGTCAATCTGCAAAGACTGAGAAAGGTATATTTTTCCTAGGAAACCTGTCATAACACCAGCTGGATACAAACTTAAGGAACAGACACCTCAGAGTCTAAATTCCAGTGATATGCATTTAAATAACAAAATGTCCAGGTTTCAACAAAAGGTTTATAAAACATAAAGAAACAGGAAGCAGTGACCCAGGCAAAGAAGATTACAGCGTAAGACAGCATCAATGAGAAGGACAAGACCTGGGACATACCAGAAAAAGACTTTTAAAAAATGGTCCTCAGTATGCTCGAAGAGTTAAAAGAAACCATGGACAAAGAACTAAAAGAAATTTGGAAAACAATAGCTATCAGTAGAGTGATGGAAATTATAAAAAGAAACCAAACAGAGCTGAAGATCACAGTAACATAAATTAAAAATTCCCTGGAGGGATTCAATAGCAGATTGGAGCTGGCAGAAGAATCCGTGAACTTGAAGATAAGACAATTGAAATCATTCAGTCTGAGGGGCAGAAGAAAGAATGAAAAGTGAACAGAGCCTGAGGATCCTGGGGGACACCATCAAGCATACCAATATACTCATTGTGGGAGTCCCAGAAGGAAAAGAAGGGAAGGTGCAGAGAGAATATTCAAGGACATAATGGCTTAAAACTTGCCAAATTTAATGAAAGACATGAGTTTACACATCCAAGACACTCAACAAATGCCAAACAGGATAAATCCAAATAGACTCACACAGTGACATAATCAAACTGTTGCATTCCAAACAAACAGAATTCTGCAAGCTGCAAGAGAGAAGCAATGTGTCACATACAAGAGATCCTCAATAAGATTAAGTGACAGTTTCTCCTACGGAACCATGGAGGCAAGAAGGCAGTGGGAAAAAAATATTTAAAGTACTAAAGCAAAAAATTGCCAAGCAAGAATTCTGTATCTGACAAAACTGTCTTTCAGAAATGAGGGAAGGATTAAGATATTCCCAGATAATCAAAAGCAGAGGGAGTCTGTCACCACTTAGAAAAGCCCTACAACAAATGCTAAATGGAGTTCTGTAGACTGAAAGGAAAGGACACTAGACAATTGACTGAAGCCACATGAAGATTCTAAGATCTCTGATAAAGATAATGAAATGGGTAAATATAAATAACCAATATTATTGTATTTTTTATTTGTAACTCCACTTTACTTCCTACATTATCTAAAAGCATAAAGTGTAGTGATGAAGCACTGGTTTCAGACTCATAATGTATAAAAGTGATTTGCAACAAGAACTACATAAAGGTGGGGGGGAATTGAGGGGTATGGGAACATAACGTGTGTATACTCCTGAAATTGGTATCAAAGCAAACAAGATTGTTATAGATTTAGGATGTTAAATTTAAGCCCCATGATAACCTCAAATAGAACACCAGAGAATATGCAAATTCATAGAGACAAACTAGAGTCCATGTTACCAGGGATGGGGGTGCAAGGGGAATGAGGAGTTAATACAAAATCAGTGTAGGATTTCTGTTTGGAGTAAAGGAAAAGATCTAGTAAGGGATGGGGTGAGGGTAGTGCCACATTTGAACATGATTAATCTCTGTGAATGGTATGCTTAGGGGAGGGGTTGGTGAGAAGATTTATGTTGTATGTATTTCCACAGTTTAAAAAAAAGAAAGAAAGAAAGTACAGAGATAGTGACAATTAAATGTAGTACATGTTCCCGGATGGGATCTAAGAATGGAGGAGAAAAGGCTCAAAAGGACTTTATTAGGACATAAGAAAAACTTACAATATAGGTTATAAGCTTCATATCAATGTTAAATTTCTTGAATTTGGTAACTGCACCTAAGGTTATTACATAAGTGAATGTTCTTGTTCAAATGAAATGTACATGGAAGTATTATGTGTTTAAGGAGTGTGATGCGGGCAGCTTGCTCTCAGGTGTTCAGAAAATAGATAGACAAATAGATAAAAGATAGAATGATACGGCAGAGGTGGCAAAATCTGGGGGAGGCGGGGGCATGTTGGAGTTCTCTGTATGGGGTTTGTGGTATTTTTTGCAACTGTCTTGTAAGTTTGAAAGTATTGCAAAATAAAAAGTTTAAAAAATTTTAAAAAGATAATAAAGTCCCTTCTATTAAAAAAAAAAAAAAAAAAAAAAAGATTGAATCAGCGATCAAAAACCTCCCAACACTTCCCATATGGAGGAGCAAGCAAGGACAGGGAAATTGGAAATGTTTCTCCAAAACCATTCCCTGAGAGGCAGTGGAGTGGGAATCCTCTATGCTCTGAGATATGAGGAGTTTGTTAATAAACATTCTCCTTCCAAACATTATTGATTTTTTCATCTTTTCCCAATGACAGTATACATATCAAACTTTAGCAAACTGGCTTTTCAATTATAAATTTGGAATTGGTGAGTTAGTACAACTAATGTGGTCATATTACTTGTAAAGGAATGATCGCTATTTTTCTACGTGAAAGTAGAATGATATTTAAGAGGAGGTAATCGTAGGCAGGTTATCTTTAGAAGTTTCTTCAATCCCCCAAATTTTGTACAATAAAGACTGAAAGAATAAAAACAAAAACAAACAGACAAAAAAAACCTCCCAACAAAGAAAAGCCCAGGACCAGATGGCTTCACAGGTGAATTTTACCAATTATTACAAGAAGAATTAATATCAATCCTGCTCAAATGCTTCCAAAAAACTGAAAAGGAGGAAACACTACCCAACTCATTCTATGAGGCCAACATCATTGTAATATGAAAGCCAGATAAAGATACTACAAGTGAAGAAAATTTCAGACCCATATCTCTAACGAATATAGATGCAAAAATCCTCAAAATACTAGTAAATCGAATGCAACAACACATTAAAAGAATTATACACAGCGATCAAGTGGGTTTTAGTCCAGGCATGCAAGGGTGGTTCAACATCAGAAAATCAATTATCATAATACACCTTAAGATACTGAAACGGAAAAAACACATGCTCATCTGGATTCATGCAGAAAATGTATTTGACAAAATCCATCGTCCTTTCTTGATAAAAGCACTTCGAAAGGTAGGAATCAAAGGAAACTTCCTCAACAGGATAAAAGGCATATAAGAAAAAGTGACAGCTAACATCATACTCAACAGTGAGAGACCGAAAGCTTCCCCTCTTAGATCAGAAACAAGACAGGGATGTCCACTGTCACCACCGTTATTCAACTTTGTGCTAGGAGTTCTAGCTACAGCAATTGGGCAAGAAAAAGAAACAAAAGGCAAGAAAGCTATAAAAACTTTATTTGCAGACAAGATCATGCATTTAGTCATGAAAAAACTACAACAACAAGATTGTGCATTAAGTTATGAAAAAACTACGACAAAGCTACTAAAGCTAATAAATCAGTTCAGCAAAGTGGCAGGATACAAGACCAATGTGTAATTTTCTTCTCTTGTAGTGTCTTTATTCTGGCTAGAAAATCCCTATGAAACCATCTGATCCTGGGATTTTTTTTTGTTGGGAGACTTTTGATGACAGATTCAATCTTTTTACTTGTAATTGGTCTGTGAAGTCATCTATTTCTTCTAAAGTCAATATCAGCTGTTCATGCATTTCTAGGAATTTGCCCAGTTCATCTAGGTTGTTTAATTTGTTGGCATAGAGTTGTTCATAGTATCCTTTTATGATCCTTTTTATTTCTGTGTGTTCAGTAATACTGTCCCCCTCACATTTCTTATTTATTTGGATCTTCTCTCTTTTCTCTGTTATTGACATTCCCAAACACCAATTTTGGTTTTGTTAATTCTATTGTCTTTTTATTCTCATTTATTTCTGCTCTAGTCTTTGTTTTTCCTTTCATTCTGCTGGCTTTGGGATTAGTTTGCTGTTGTTTTTCTAATTCCTTCAGGTGTGCAATTAGGTCTTTAATTTTAGCTCTTTCTTTTTTAATGTAAACCTTTAGGGCTATCAATTTCCCTCTTAGCCCTGCCTTCACCGCATCACATAAAGTTTTAAAATGTTGTGTTTTCACTTTCATTCATCACAAGATATTTACTGATTTCCTTTGTAATTTCTTCTTTGACCCACTGATCGTTCTCTGCCAGTTATTGATTTCCAGCTTCATTACAATATAGTCAGAGAAAGTGCTTTGTATAATTTCAATCTGTTTGAATTTATGAGACTTGTTTTGTGACCCCAACATGTGGTGTATCTTGGAGAATGATCCATGAGCACTTAAGAATGTGGGAGTGTGCATAGCCCCCTCTTGGGCACAATCGCGGACAGGGGCGCGATTTACCTCCGGCCGTAGCCCACCCAGATGACAACAGCCCCCCTACCCCCACCCCCTCCAAGCCATCTAATTCAATATTTACAAGAAACTCCCCTGCTTGGTTTTAAAATCGCTGGCCACACAAGGAACAATTTATTTCTCACTTCAGTACAGAAGGAAAACCCAGGCTTGTACTTGCAGAAGAAAAATCTAGGCTTGTGCTTTATTCTTTAAAAATACACATGTAAATAAATACAAATTAAGGATAAACCGCTTATCATCTGCGCGCCCCCCACCCCACCACCAAAGTAGGCGCCCCTCTTTCCTCCTGTTGCACACAATTAAAGCCAATTTTGCAAGGGCTCCGGGCCCCGGCGCCTGTCGGGGCGGCCCCCGCAGCTGCGGCCCTGTAACTTTAAACCTGGCCTGAGCTCATCGTTTTGGCGCGGGCCAAACGGAGACAGGGGGCGGGCCTTGCGCGCCAGGGTCTGGGACCACCTTACCGCCCACCCGGCTCCCCGCCCTCACTGGGAGAGATATATGCTGACGCCTCAACGAAAGGTCTTAACTGCAGAGTTGGCTCTCCCGGAGGTCGGTCTCCCCGCGGCTGCCCGCGAAGGAGGACGGGACTCCCGCCGCACTGGGGCGTTTGCTCCCCGCTTTCCAGTCCCCCCTCTCCCGCTCCTCCAGGCGAGGACCCGGGGCTGCCGAGCTTTTCCTCTCCCCCGATCCCCCCCAAAGAAAAACTAGCTGCTGGGCCCCCAAAAGATCGACTCAATGGGAGAGATGCTGAAGGACCACTTTTGCTCTGCGTTTTGGGAAGCGCGTCGCTCTGGGTGCTGGCAGAAGGAGCCAGCACTATCCGACCTGAAGATGGTGTGGTGACCCCAGGTGTGGAAGATGGCACCGTGTCCCCAGGTGTGGAAGATGGCACCGTGTCCCCAGGTGTGGAAGATGGCGCCGTGTCCCCAGGTGTGGAAGATGGCGCCGTGTCCCCAGGTGTGGAAGATAACTTGGTGACTCCAGGTGCCAGTGAACAGCCCGATAAGTCTGCTGGCTTGACAACTCAGGGACTGACAACTACAAAGAGTGTGACAGTCATTCACGTCACGGATCGGACACCTCTAGAAAGCACAGAAGAAAGTCAGAAGACCACAGCCTCAAATGTGGGAACTGGTCACTCTGATGGTTTGACAACAGTAACCCTGGTTGGAATCATAGTTGGGGTCTCACTAGCCACTGCCTTCATCGGTGGAGTCATCTACATGGTTGTGCGAAAAACGTCAGGAAGATACATGCCCTAAAGGGCTAAAGGGTTGTGCCCTTCTGCCAACATGTTTTACAAAGAGAGTTCCCTATTTCAACCTGTCCCTGAGCCTTTCTGAGGATATGGCCTTTGGAAACGCTGCCCACTCCTGCTGAAAATCCACGGTGATTCCTCTACTTGCCAAAGTGACCAAAGGAAGGAATTCCCAAGACTTGCTCCTCTAAGAATTTGCCTTTTGAAACTCTTTTAATATAAATTTTGTAAAGAGGATTTTTAAATGCATAGAAAATGGAGAAAAATTATATAAAGGGATTTGTAACTAAGACAGTATAATTCCATCCATGTTAGAAACTGTAATTGCGTCTTCGTTCTAAACATTCCCTGTAATTGTTAAAATGAAAAGGAATCTTGAAATATTTATACTGATGGGAGTATTTGCGTCCCATGCTGTGTCAGTAAATGGCACAAGCATTTTGCAATTTCTGATCTGCTGAAATATACACATTCTGGTCTAGTTTGTGTCTGTTTTTAAAGTCCTGTGAATAATCAAGCAGAAAATCTAAACTTGAGTAATATGTGATGAGCAGCAGCCTTTAGCTGTTCCAGATAAATAATTTCAAAGGCATCCATTTTAATTCATAAACAGGAAGTATCTATATTTTGGGGAAGGCATTTTGTTTCACACAAACAAGGACACCAGACAGCCTCCCAGGTCCACTTTACCACCTTCAGCAACAATTTGATGACTCAAAGATTTCCTAGCTGCCTCCTTTATGGGATCCTGAGCTAAGGGATGGACTGCTCTTCCCTATGACAAAAAATCTCCAGATTGCTGCATTCTTGATGCCGAAGAGGCTCCTGGATGCCCAATTGTGCTAGAGGCTCAAGTGTTATAACATATTCTTTTCGCCTCAAAGGAAAGATAGGGAAGGGAAAATAAGTTTGTACAATACTGATTTTAAGAAAGTAGCTAGATTTAAAGATTCAATTTTTAAAAAGATATTCCCAATCTTTATGACCTCCCACACATTTCTGTGGGATCATATTGAAAAGTTCTGAAGAAGGAAGCTCGCAGCTCCAACTCAGCCCATCTCTTCCCGAAGGTCAACTGAAATCTTTTTCCTAAACAGAAAGTTTTCATGCTGAGCAGATGCACTGTTGTGATTGTGGTTGTACAGTTCTGATGTCCTCTAAACCCGTACGAGTTCCTAAAACAGGAAAAGTAAACTGTCAGTCGGAAGCACAGCCTGCTCCTCCCCATTTTTTTTTTTTTCAGTAATGTGTGGGATATTGTTTTAAACAGTGGGCCCTTGGTTTACCCAAATCCTGCTGGTCCACCAGCCAAGGTTCCATATTTGAAAATCAGCTGATCAAGAGAAGGGCTTAAATCTTCTTCAGTTTCATCATTCAGATTCCCAAATGGGAGTTAGAAATAATACCCATTTCTTCTTTCTTGTCCTTTCCTTTCTTTCCCCTCACTGTGAAAAATAATAATCCATCCCAAGTCATACACTGGACCCCAATGCCTGCTGAGACAGGACTATGGGTTTCTTTGTCATGACTGTGTTGGTATTCAATGCAGTGTAGACATGTTTTCAAATAAAAGAGATGATTGGGTACAAAAAAAAAAAAAAGGAAGAATGTGTATCATGCTGTCTGGGGGGTGCGAAGTTCTGTACATGCCTATTAGGAATAGCTCATTCATCACATTATTCGGGTTCTCTGTTTCCTTACTGAACCTCAGTCTCAAGGTTCTATTGATGAGAGTGGTGAACTGAAGTCTCCAGCTATTATTGTAGAGACATCTATTTCTCTGTTCAATTTGGCAATGTTTCCTTCATGTATTTGGGGGCACAATGGTTAGGTTCATACATATTTATGATTCCTATTTCTTCTTGGTGGGCTGCCCCTTTTATTAGTATATATAGTGTCCTTCTTTATCTTTTATAACAGTTTTGCATTAAAGTCTATTTTGTCTATATTAGTATATCTCAGCTCTTTTTTGTTACTATTTGCATGGAATAGGGGTGATATCATCAACATGGTGACATAAACAGCTACTGAAAACCTCCCTCCAGAGATTCAATGGGAAAAAAAAGGACAGTTCTCAATTACTGAGAACTCTGGAGGAAGATACAGACTGGAGAAGGACCCTACAAATGCCGAGTTGAACAAAGAGAAAAAATATCAGGTAGGAATCTTCAGTCCTGGACCAGCTGGTTGTTTCCCCCATCCCTCAGATGGTCTCACATAGCATGGGAAGGGCACAGAAACAGCAGCCTGGATCCTCCCAATAGGGACATAGACTATAAAATCTCTCACAGCAGTGAGACAAACCCCCAATTCAAAACCCATGGGACCGAGAAGCACATTTCAAGAACCAGGTCAGTGAGGGACAAGAGTCTGAGAAAACGTACATACAGACTGTATTTCCAGCCCGGGGCCTAAAAAGCCCTTCCCCTACCAGAGGGAAACAGCAGTGGGCAGCTGTTTCCTTGCCTGGAGGACACCTGAAAAACTGGGAGTCCTCTGCTGCGGTCACAGTTGACTCGTCTGGGGGGGGGTGGCGGCCGGTTGCTAAATCCTAGGCTCTCGGGATTGCTCGGAGGGTACCGGCGGCGGGGGCTCTTTCCCGGAGGCGAGGGCGAGGCGGGGGACTGGGCCCGGTCCCCGGCGGTGGCGTGCAAGGTGTGGAGGGCGGCGAGAAGGAACAGGCGGGACACGTCTCTTTGAGGGTGAAGAAGCCAAGAGAGTTTATTAGGGGAGAGTACAAGCTTATATCGGGCGGTTTAGAGGGCGGGGTAGCTGTAGAGGTTAAAGGCTTGGATTGGTTCTGAGAGGGCGTGGAGGTTGATTGAAAAGGGGCGGGAGTTGCTCCGGTAACGAAGAGGGTGGAGGGTGCGGGTAAGGCACGGGGGGGGGGGGGTTTCTCCAGCAAGCCCTCCCCAACGGTTGTACTTTGGGGTGAGGAAATGGGGCCTGCATTCGGCTCCACTTTCTCAGGCCCGGGGGGCCGTGGAGGGCGCTACCACCCGTGCCCCACTACCTTTCCTAGGGGCTGATCAGTTCCCCTGGCCCAGGCCCGCCAAGTCGGAACTCGATAACAGTGTCCCGCATTTCCCCCTTCTTTTCTAATTAGAGGAAGAAGCTTACCGGAGAGATCCGCCAAGGGATGAGGGAAAGGGGAGGTGGGGGAAGGGATAGGGGTAGATGGTAGTTAGAGAGGCTGGAGCTCGACGTTGGTGCGGCGCCCGGGCGTTCGAGAAGGGCCTCGCTGCTTGCGGGATGGACGAGGGTGGCGACACTGCGGAGGGTCAGCTTCTTCAGTGGAGGCAAGTTGTTGATACTGGACTTGCACAAATGATGAAAAGACAGCATTGGCTTGGTTCTTAGCAAGCTGGACAATTCTGCGGATAATGCAGGGCCCTAGGGTGAGAGCTAGAATAATCATTAGTAGGGGGCCGATGAGAGGGAGGAGGTATGGGAGGAGGGGGGTAAAGATGTGGGACCAATAGTTGGTGGCTTCACGGTTTCTTTTGCGTTGTTCTAGTCCCTCTCAGACCTTCTGTAGGCTGTCTTCGGCGAGACCTGTGGAATTGGCATATACACAGCACTCTTCTCCTAGGGCGGCGCAAAGGCCTCCTTCTTTGAGGAGGAGAAGGTCGAGACCTCGGCGGTTTTGGAGCACGACCTCAGAGAGGGAATTGACAGAATTTTTAAGATGGGAAATAGCGTCTTGTAGGTGACGAATGTCCTCGTCAACAGCTGCCCGGAGGTGAGTTAGGGTGGAGCCTTGACTGGCTAATGCAGCGATTCCGGTGCCAGCGCCTGCAAGACCTAAGAGGGAGGTAATTATGAGGGCGGTGATGGGTTCTCGCTTTTGCAGAGTGGCAGGAACTGCAGTTTTTTTTAGGCGGAGGAAGAAGTCTTCCTCGCTGTGGTATAGGACCCTAGGGATAAGGACAATTAGGAGGCAAGTTTCATTAGTTGTATTGAGGGTCTGCACATTAAGGCAGGGGGTAAGTCCTGTAGAGGAGCAGAGCCATTGGGAGGAGTTGTGAGGAATAAGAAACTTGGCAGAGCTGCTGGGAGATGAGTAGTTGGCACAAGCTGTGAGGTTGGGAGAGTTACTTGAGCGAGGGCGGATGCACTGTCCTGTAAAGGAGACTGAATGAAAGGTTAGGGGGACGGCAGAGGTATTCCAATTGCATTCCGAGGGGCTATTCTCTGTATTTTCTGAAAAGGAAAGGTTGGAGGCGACGGGCTCATACAGGGAGGAGGAGGTGCAGAGGCAAAGCCAGCAGGAGGAGGTAAGATTGGGGTTGGAGGAATTCACTGAGGTGAAGGCTGCTTGGATAAGGCCGAGGAGGGGAGAGGAGTAACGAGAGGGGGGCAGAAAAGGTTGGGGTGGTGGGGTTGGCGATGCGCTGTTTGTAGCTGAGGTGTGGTTTCCGGATGCGCTGCTTGTACTTGAGGTGCAGCTGGAGGGCTGTGGATTAAGGGGGTTAAGGACTTGGTTGGGACCTATGCCAGAGGGTGTTTTTAATGCAGTATTTTGGCATGGTTGGCTTGTTGCGGTCGCAGTTGACTCGTCTGGGGGGGGGGGTGGCGGCCGGTTGCTAAATCCTAGGCTCTCGGGATTGCTCCGAGGGTACCGGCGGCGGGGGCTCTTTCCCGGAGGCGAGGGCGAGGCGGGGGACTGGGCCCGGTCCCCGGCGGTGGCGTGCAAGGTGTGGAGGGCGGCGAGAAGGAACAGGCGGGACACGTCTCTTTTAGGGTGAAGAAGCCAAGAGAGTTTATTAGGGGAGAGTACAAGCTTATATCGGGCGGTTTAGAGGGCGGGGTGGCTGTAGGGGTTAAAGGCTTGGATTGGTTCTGAGAGGGCGCGGAGGTTGATTGAAAAGGGGCGGGAGTTGCTCCGGTAACGAAGAGGGTGGAGGGTGCAGGTAAGGCACGGGGGGGGGGGGGGTTTCTCCGGCAAGCCCTCCCCAACGGTTGTACTTTGGGGTGAGGAAATGGGGCCTGCATTCGGCTCCACTTTCTCAGGCCCGGGGGGCCGTGGAAGGCGCTACCACCCGTGCCCCACTACCTTTCCTAGGGGCTGATCAGTTCCCCTGGCCCAGGCCCGCCAAGTCGGAACTCGATAACAGTGTCCCGCACTCTGCCACAAATAAAACGGGGCACAGCCCCACATGGAGCCAGATCTTGGCTGGCAAAATGAGGGCACAGGAATCCCACAGTTTCAGCACCACCTGTTCAGACACAGCCTATGCTCAGAGGCAGAACAGCTTCTGAAGACAGTTAAGTTACCAAAAAGCAGCATCTCCTGGACAGACCGGAAAGCGCAAGGGAATCAAAGGGCTTTTAAAAGACTCTACAGACCCTGTCTTAGCACCACTGGAGCTGCTCTACATCCCCTGCATGGAAAACTGGCCCTGTTTTCACTGAGAAATATGGGTGAACCAACTGTTAAAGCACAGCCCTAAAAAAAACCCAGGTCTTCCTGGCCAGAGAAAAACAGAACTCTGGGAGCAAGCAGACTTGTTTTTACCACACACAGACACCTTGCTGATGGGCCCAGTGCCTAACCCCAATCCCTGAGGCAGGTTGCTGTGGGCACTTGGTTTTGCGGGGAGACAGTGGGGGTAGAGCCAACATGAAAACTGGCCAGTGAGAGATGAACAGATACAGAACACAGCAATCCAACAACAAAACCCTAGGCAAAAGAGAAAATGACCTCCAGAATAAACTAATCAAGAAAATGAGATGCCTAGACACCAGCAAAATATCACACATGATGCCAGGATGCATGAACATATGGCCCAGTCAAAGGAACAAACTAACTCCTCAACTGAGATACAGGAGCTGAAACAACTAAGTAAAGATCTTCAGACAAATCTTTTACATGAAATCAACAAGTTAAAATAAAATGTGGCAAAAGAGATGAAGGATATAAACAAGACACAGAGTAACCATAAGAAGAAACTGAAAGCTTCTGAAACAAAAAACAAACGGCAGAACTTACAGGAATGAAAGGCACAACAGAAGAGATGAGAAACCCAATGGAGACATACACAACAGCAGATTTGAAGAGGCAGAATAGATCCAAATAGACCTACTCCAAGACAAATCAGATTCTCAAATGTCAAAGACAAAGAGAATTCTCGAAGCAGCAAGAGAAAAGCAATCCATCACATACAGGGGAAGCCTGACAAGACTAAGTGTGGATCTCTCAGCAGAAACTGTGGAGGCGAGAAGACAGTCATATGACATATTTAAGATACTGAAAAACTGCCAACCAAGAATTCTATATCTGGCAAAACTGTCCTTCAAAAATGAGGGAGAGTATATTTACAGATAAACAGACACTAAGAGAATGTGTGAACAAGAGACCTGTTCTATAAGAAGTACTATTTGCGTGGAATATCTTTTTTCAACCTTTCACTTTCAATGTCTTTGGGTCTAAGGTGAGTCTCTTGCAGACAGCATATAGCTGGATCATGCTTTCTTCTACATTCTGCCAATCTTCATCTTTTGATTAGAGAGTTTAATCAATTAACATTCAGTGTTATTACTGGAAAGATAGTGATTACCTAAGCAATTTTATCATTTGGTTTTTATACATCCTATTTTGTCACTGTTTTTTTCCTTTTAGTTACCTTTACTCATAATCTTCATTTGTTCACACTACTCCAAGTCATACTCTCTTGCTTTTCACTTTCAACCTGCAGAACTTCCTTTAGTATTTCTGGTAGGGCAGATCTCTTGATAACGAACTCTCTGCTTCTGTTTATCTAAGAAGATTTTAAACTCTCCCTTGGTTTTGAAGGATAGTTTTGCTGGATAAAGAATTTGGGGCTGGCAGTTTTGCCTCTTTCAGTACCACTGAAACAGAGCATAACACTGCCTTCTCACCTCCACAGTGTCTGCTGAATAGTCAGTACTTAGTCTTATGTTGTTTCCCTTATATGTGGTTAATCACTTCTCCCTGCTTTCAGAACTTTCTCCTCTCTTCAGCATTTGACATTCTGATCAGAATGTCTTGGAGTGGGTTTATTTGAATTTATTCTCTTTGGAGTTTGTTGGGCACCTTTGATTTGCATGTTTATATCATTCAGAAAGGTTGGGATGTTTTCCCCAACAATGTCTTCGAATACTCTTCCTAGCCCTTTACTCTTCTCTTCACCTGCTGGAACACCAATGATTCTTTTATTTGTGCACTTCATGTTGTCCACCATTTCCTGAAGATCCATTTCAAATTTTTCCATTTTTTTCACCATTCGTTCTTTGTGCTTTTGCAATCCATTGCCTGCCACTGAGTTCGCTAATTTGTTCCTGTAGCTCTTCAAATCTGCTGTTACGTGTCTCAAGAATATTTTTAATTTGATCAACAGTATCTTTTATTTCCATAAAATACACTATTTTTTAAAAAATTTACTCTTGAAAATTCTTTATGCTCTGCTAGGGTTTTCTTCACGTCCTTTATATACTAAGCCATGACACTGATGTTTGCATGTACTTCTCTGATTAATTGCTCCAAGTTGTGTCTTCTCTTTTTAATTTGGATGTTTGAGTTATCCATATCTTCTGGTTTGATCATATGCTGTATAATTTTCTGTTATTTTTGGTCTCTTGGCATTTGCTTATCTTGATAAGGTTCTTCTAGGATAAGGATTATTTGAACATTTATCTACAATATGGCAGAGCTACAGCTTGGTGGAGTGCACCTTCCCTGACCTACCAGCAGATGGCCTCCTTGAGCCACCTCTTACCCTCAAACCAGTTCTCTCCCAACTTTGTCTATGCACTGAGTGTGGGTCCAAACCATGTGGGAGTCCAATCAGTGTACCAAATTTCTGTGTGTCCTGGGGACTGCCAGCCCTGTGGCTGAGAACATGCCCCGCGCAGTTTGGCAGGGAGTCTACTCCAGGACACAGTGGTCCTGGCTGTTCCTAGGGCTGCGGGTGGAGTACTCTGGGGCTGCAGAGCTGTGCATCTCACCTTAAAACTCAAATGTCACACAGTCCCTGTCTTCCATGTGTCCACAAGTCCCTGGAACTGGGGAAGGGCTCCTGGCTCTTCTGTGCAGCACCCTTATTACTAGGCTGTGCACACTGAGGGCTTCTGTGGAGAAGAGTGGATGCCATTACAATCCCACTGAATCCCGAATTCCGTTAAGGAAGTCTTTGGCCATGGGGCTGTGAACGGTCGTCTCCCCAGCCAAATGAAAATACGGCTGCATGGGGTGTGGAAAGCTGCCCCCTTCCACGCTGGTCTGCTTGCTCCAACTGCCAGTCCCTGACATGTCGACTTTTTGCCGCAGGTCTGTGTAGGGTTATCACCTGAGCCAAGTGCTGAGGAGGGTGCCTGGTGCATGCAAGGCTGTTCCCCTCCAGGTTGTCAGCCAGCTCCAATCACCCATTCCCCTGCAGCATTCCAGGCTGAATGCTCACTGATTTTAAATGCAGTCTGTTGGCTTTTCCACATACACATTCACTATGGGGGCAGAAATTCCTGTCCAGCCGGTGAAACCCTGGAACTGCTGTTCTAGAGCACTTTGTCTTTTACCTAGTGTTTTTCATGGATAAGAATTTTGCTCTGTCTCTCTAATCCACCATCTTCATATTTGTCTTAATATCCTTTTCCTCTTTTGCCATATTTTCCTTCATCTCCTTGTATTGATTTAGGAGATTTGTTTGAACTTTGATAAGTTGTTCCAAATTCTGTGTCCTGATATAACTATGCAAATGTCCTGTGTTCTGTGTGTCCTGATATAATGTCCTGTGTTCTGTGTGTCCTGATATAAATGTCCTGTGTTCTGTGTGTCCTGATATAATGTCCTGTGTTCTGTGTCGTGACATAAATATGCAAATGTCCTAAAATATGCAAATGTCCTAAAATAAGTTTTAATTTATTTCCTTTACTTGGCCATACCTTCCTGTTTCTTAGTATAGCTTGTGGTTTTTTGCTGATGTCTAGATACCTGATTACCTTGATGAGTTACCTCTGAAGGTCAATTTTTCTGTCTTGTCTAGGGATTTATTGCTGATGGGCTTTGTGTTAAGAGTTGTCTTTGACGCTTTGTCCATCTTATTCTGGTCCTGTAGACTAGTTCATGTTTAACTGATAGGATCTTTTCAGCTCTTCTTCATCTGATTCTTGCCCTGGATATGTGGCACAATTTTTATGACTGTACTTTTTGTAAACTTGTTTCACCTCCAGGAGAAAGCTTCCTTTCCTCAGTGCCTTCTCTGGGAGTCTTGATCTGTACTGTTTGTTTTTCCCTCTATCTTTTTTTTACACTCCTTTCATTGTCTCTAGTTGCTTTTTCTGAGGGGCAAATTCTGGGAAGAGGGTCACCGCAGAAAGGACTTTCCCACATCAGTATTTCTCAGCCAATACAGGGCCAAGGACCCATGAAGCAGGTGCTGACCAGCTCTAAAGAGCCCTGGGGAGGGGGACCAGAAGGGGTGCCAAAAGCCTCCTTGACAGCTCCCCAAATTGAGAATTCCAGGCCTACCTAGCAAATGCAGACCCCCACCCTCCCGCTGCTAACTGTCCCCCACAGCCCTGAGACACATATTTAAATCTCCACACTCTCTACCTTTGTCCCTGGTGGGGTTGAAACAATGGCTGCTGCCACTCTTGTCCAGAACAGAGTGAAACACTAGCTCAGAGCTGGGACACAGCAATCTGAATCTGCTAATCAAAAGCCGTGATCAGTGATTGGCCATGCCCACTCGTTTTGGGGGAAGAGGATTCCTACGTCCCTTTCTGCCACCAGTGAGCCAGCCAGGGACTGGACCCCACAAAGGTCTGCCATGAGACTGGGGATGGGTGCCACAAGCTGCTGTTCTTCCCTGGATGCTGTAACATGTTTTTCTGGTCTCATGAGTTTCAAAATCACTGTTTCAGACAGTTTCCTCCCAATTTAATAGTTTCCTCCCTGGAAGAACTGAGTCCTGGAGCTCTCTACTCTGCCAATCCCAGGCTTAACTCCTACTATTTTTTAGTTGCTTTTTCTTTGATTTCAGCATTCACTTTGGCTGTGTTCCAGATTTCTGAGAAAATTGGTTTCTGACAGTTTTTTGCTTGATTTTCGATGTTTCTTGGGAGATTTGGAGCTTTTTACTCTGCACTCTTCCTAACCTCAGTCCCCCAGAATTTTAATATATATAAATAAATTTAGTTTTCTAAAAACTTCACTATGTAGCCCTTATTTTACCTCAGAATGTGAGGAAAACAATAAAAACTTCATTCTAGAATGGCACTGGTCTATGAATGAGTATCAGGGAACCATCATTCCATGTCCCTTACAATATGAAACACCACCTCAAGTGATGCGACTTTACCTGTGACTCTGGCCCTCAGTGCTACTTCTTCCCTATCTTTAATCTGGACTTCACTTGGAATTTATTTACAGAACATTCCCCTAACAGTTATTTTTATATATAACAGTTATATTTAAATTAACAGTCACATGAATTTTCCAAGACATATTTATTATATCATATAAGGTTTACAATGCAAGTCATTTCTACTTGTTAATTACAGGATTAAAAGTGCTAAAACACAGCCAAAGATGGGACAATCTGAGCTTTAGTAAGGATATTAATTGCAATGGATTGAAAGTCATCAAATATGTTAAAGTCCCTGAATTAATAAAGACACTAAAAATAATTAATGAACACTTCTTGAGGATGACAGCAAATAAATTCAATATCTTTAAACCTGTTAAACACAGAAAAAGAATCAAGCAGTCTGAAATTTACCACTAGGAGACACATAATAGTTGAGGGGAGGCATCTCAGTAATCTTGCTAAGTGAAAAGGAAATTAAAGAATCAGAATATCACCACTGTTCAATTGCTACTGAATTAATGAATCTAGGTATTAAGCATCAACAGTTGATAACATCGCAAAAAGAAAGACAACAAGATATGTTGTAGCTTCTAATGGAAGAATACAAACTCCCCAACATTCTTGCCAATATAATTGAAATTACACTTCATCAAACCTCTAGGCCAGATGCCAATTTGCAGGAAATACAGAATTCCTCATAAGTATACAGTCTGTTAAAAACAAACTGAGGAAGACTCTAGGTCAAAGGGCTCTCATTCTTCAGTAGAAAACCTGTAAGGAAAAGAAAGGTATGAAGGAGAAACCTTTAGATTAAAAGATATTGAAGACAAATCAAATATTTAAAAAGGCAGCAAGACTACACTCCAGTGTATAGGGATAGGCATATGGGTGATAAAACTATAATGAAAGACAAGGAAGTAAGAGAGTAAAAGGGATCACAGGGTAAAGCCTTGAGGGTAAGGAAGACAGATGGGATGGGATGGGGTACATGGAGGGCTTCCAGGAGAGCTGACATGGTTCTATTTCTTGACCTGGGTGGTGCTTACAAGAGTGTTCACGTTAAAATAACTCTAAACTATTCATGTATGGGTTTTTGTGTGTATTTTTCTGCATTTGTGTTTTACTTTATAATAGAAGAGGACACGTATGCCACTTCCACACTGCAAGAAGACTGACCTGCTTCCTCAGCCCTCCTCCTGACCACCTTTACGGCTCTGAACACACTGTGGTACACCTGTTTGTTTACTTTCCTGTCAGTCTCATTATACACTGTCTACTCTTAGAACTTAAAGACAATACTTTATAAGCAATACTTTATAATACTTTATAAGCAAGGCAACTCATAATGTTTGGGAAATGAATCAATGACACTGTGAGCAACAACTGCCATTTAACTTTTAACTATATCTTTTTTTTAAATTTATTTTGAAAATAAATTCAAAGTTATAGGAACAGTTGCAAAAACAATACAAACCCCATACACAGAATTCCAGCATATCCTCACCCCCTTCCCCCGATACCCTGATCCACAACTTTAACATGTTGTCACACCACCATTTCTCTTCCCTCCCTCTCTCCCTTCCTCCCTCTCTATCATCCATCATCTACTGCTCTGTCTTGTGAACATATGAGAGCAAGCCTCACACATCCTTGAACAAACACTGTAATTCACATATACAATTCCCATGAACAAGAACATTCTTTTACACAATCTCATTAAGCGCAGCTAAGAAGTTTAAGAAATTCAACATTAATACAAAGCTTACATTCTATATTTCCTTTTTTTTCTTTTTTTTTTTTTCCTTATGTTTCAACTGTGTCCTCTGAGCCTCCTGTCCGCCATCGTCAGATCCCATCCAGGATCAACCTTGGCATTTAATTGTCATCTATTTAGACTGTCTTTTCTTTTCAATTGTGGAAACATATATACAGACTTAATCTTCCCATTCCATCCCTTCACTAGCATTCCATTAGTGGGATTAATCACATTTAGAATGTTGTAAAGCTATCACCTTCCCATAATCCATTACTAGAAACTTCCCTTCACCTCAAACAGTAACTGTATACTCTCCTTAACTCCCCATTACTCCTTCCCCTACTTTGCATAACCCATACTCTACTTTTCATCTCTATGGTCATATTCTCTGATAATTTCTTTGTGTTACTGTGGGACATAAATTTAAACTCTTAAATCCATAACAATCCTGGTTTTCTTTGATACCAACTTAACTTCAATAGGACACATAAATTATGTTCCTATACTTCTCCATTCCCCCACTTTTATATAGTTCTTGTCAAAAATTTCATATTTTACATTGAGTCCAAAACCACTGATTTTTCATTAGGGTTAGGTATTTTATATCCTGTAGGAAGTAAATAGTGGAGTTAGAAATCAAAAATTATTAACTTCTATTTGTATTCCATTGTGGTCGGAGAATGTGCTTTGAACATATTCAATTTTTTTTTTTTTTAATTTATGAGGCTTGTTTTATGTCCCAGCATATGGTCAATTCTGGAGAAAGAATCTGTGATCACTAGAGAAAAATGTGTGTCCTGGTGATTTGGGATGTAAAGTTCTATATATGTCTGTTAAAATTCTCTATATCTCTCTCTCCTTTCTTTGTTTCTCTGTCAGTAGGGCTCCCTTTAGCTATCTCAAGTAGGGCAGGTCTCTTGTTAGCAAATTCTCCCAGCATTTGTTTGTCTGTGAAGAATTTAAGCTCTCCCTCAAATTTGAAGGAGAGTTTTGCTGGATAAAGTATTCTTGGTTGGAAATTTTTCTCTCTCAGAATTTTACATATGTCATTGCCACTG
Source organism: Choloepus didactylus (assembly GCF_015220235.1). Lineage (NCBI taxonomy): Eukaryota > Metazoa > Chordata > Mammalia > Pilosa > Megalonychidae > Choloepus > Choloepus didactylus. Next base: position 395,094 of record NC_051319.1, read on the forward strand.
CCTTCTCGCCTCCATGGTGGCTGCTGAGCAGTCACAACTTAGTCTTATGTTGTTTCCCTTGTATGCGGTGAATTGCTTTTTCTTGCTGCTTACAGAACTTGCTCCTTCTCTTCAGTATTTGACAGTCTGATCAGAATATGTTTTGGAGTGGGTTTATTTGGATTTATTCTATTTGGAATTCGCTGGGCATTTATGCTTTGTGTATTTATGTTGTGTAGAAAGTTTGGGAAGTTTTTCCCAATAATTTCTTTGAATACTCTTTCTAGACCTTTACCCTTCTCTTCCCCTTCTGGGACACCAATGAGTCTTAACTTTGGAGGTTTATTTTATCTATCATATCCCTGAGATCCATTTTGATTTTTTTGATCTTTTTTCACCATTCTTTCTTTTGTTCTTTCATTTTCTGTTCTGTGGACCTCTAGGACACTGGGTCGTTGTTCAACTTCCTCTAATCTTGCATTATGAGTATGCAAAGTCTTTTTAATTTGGCCAACAGTTTCTTTTATCTCCATAAGATCTATTTTTTTAACTTACTCTTGCAATTAATTCTTTATGCTCTTCTAGGGTTTTCTTTATATCCTTTATATCCTGTGCCATGTTCTTCTTCATGTCCTTTATATCCTGTGCCATGCTCTCGTTCTTTGATTGTAGTCCTTTGATTAATTGCGCCAAGTACACTGTCTCTTCTGATATTTTGATTTGGGTGTTTGGGATTGGGTTCTCCATATGTCTGGTTTTATCAAATGCTTTAAGATTTTCTGTTGCTTTTGGCCTCTTGGCATTTGCTTTGCTTGATAGCTGTGATCTTCCAGGACCTCTGCTGAGGGAAGGCTGTGCCATGTCACAAGTGTGCGCCATCCCTCAAGGGAAGCCCTGGGCCACCGGGACATGCAGGGGCACTCCCAGCCTGATGCAAAAACGGCTGAATGGGGCTTCTCAACACCCCCCTTTTGGCACAGCTTCGCCTTCCCAGCTCCGGGACAACCAGCTGTGTAGGCACCCAAGGCCACTGTCCACGGCCGATATTGTGGTGTGTGCAGTGCCGTGGGATATACTCCCCATCACACTGGGTTTCCTGGTGCGGCTCTGGGCTGTGGGCACGGCCCCGGGGCAGGAGTGTCTCCAGCCTGCCAGGGAGCCAGCTCCAAGCAGCGTGGTTTCTCTCACCTTTTGGCTCTCCCCTCTGGCTCCCTGGCCTGAGGGAATCAGCAGCGGTGCATCCTCCATGCCAGACACTGAGAGGTTGGCACAGCCCGCTCCTGCCGTGCTTCACTGCACGGTTCTCACTGTTGCAACTGCAGCCGCTCCTGGGTTTCCTTTTTTTTTAAAAAAAAAAAAAGAACTAGTCCGTCTCCAAACACCAACCCCTGGTTTCCCCACACCGCAGCACGGTCGCGGGACTTTCAGCCAGCTTACTCACTCGTTTCAGAATGCAGACTCCTGGCTTCACCAAGTGCACGGCCCCTGTGGCTTCAGCAGACCTTGTCCAGCTAGTGCATTGCTGAAACTGGTATTCTGGGTCACTTTCTGGCTTTTATCTAGCATTTTTCACGGAGGTGTTTCCCAGCCCTGTCTCACCTGGCCGCCATCTTAGGTTCTCCTTAACTATATCTTCAACCCACAACTTCTAATCTTTCTTACAGGCTACACCCCCTACCCCACCCCCCACCACAAACACTTTCCCCAAATCAAGGGAGGGAGCTACATTCATCTTCTTTCATGCTTTCACCACCACCATGATTTGCATTGTCCTCTCAAACAGAACTGTCATCTACTTTAGCATCCCTGATGATGACATGCACCAGCTTCCTAGATCTGACTCTTGGTCAAGTCAAGTCTCCTTCCTGGACATATGTTTCCTCATTTGCAAACTGAAGACCTTGGTCAAGATTCTCTCCAAGGTCTCTCCCAACTTTGAGAGTCCATGATCCTAAGTCAGGGTCTCACCTGGGATCCATCAACCATGCAGGAGCCCATTTATAAAACTCAATGGGTCCTTGAAACTGAATGGGGGAAAAATACCTTGTTATTTTCATTAACTGCTAACTGAAATTTAGCATTTCCTTCAACTCTGAATGTAGGCAGCCACAGCATTATTAGTGATCTGTGGCTGTCACCAATAGAAATCACAGATATTTTCTCATCACATTACAGATGCTTTAGACCTCAAAATATTGTTTATTCTCATCACTACTTTTAAATGACTGTGGTTATTAGACCAGCCACACATTCAAAATAATTACCTTATTATTTATATTACCTTATGAAAAAGCAATGTTTTGAATGTAGCTTACAAGGGGTGACAGCGTGATTGTGAAAACCTTGTGGATCACACTCCCTTTATCTAGGATGGATGAGTAGAAAAATGGGGACAAAAACTAAATGAAAAATAGGGTGGGATGGAGGATGATTTGTGTGTTCTTTTTTACTTTTGTTTTTTATTCTTATTCCGATTCTTTCTGATGTAAGGAAAATGTTCAAAAATAGATTGGTGTGATGAAAGCATAACTATATAATGTTACTGTGAACAGCTGATTGTACACCATGGATAACTGTATGGTATGTGAATATATTTCAATAAAACTGAATTTAAATAAAAAAAAGCAATGTTTTGGTAAAGGATTGTGGTGATGGTAGCACAACATTGTGCATGCAATTTGCACTGCAGTATATGTCTCAATGTGATTAAAAGGAAGAAATGTTAGATCATATATATGGTATCGGAATACATTTTTTTTAAAAAATCCATATAACTACAATACACAAACAGTGAACCCTAAGTCAAACCCTGGACTACAGTTAATAATGTAATTACAAAAATGTGCTTTCATTTATTCCGGCAAAGGAGAAGCTAAGCCTACTTACAATTATGCCTGAGAGTTACCCCTAGAGAACCTCTTTTGTTGCTCAGATGTGGCCTCTCTCTCTCAACCAATTCCGCAAATAAACTCACTACACTCTCCCCTAAATGGGACATGACTCCCCAGGGTGTACGTCTCCCTGGGAACATGGGACAGGACTCCCAGGGATCAGCCTGGTCCTGGCACTGTGGGATTGAGAAAGCCTTCTTGAACAAAAGGGGGAATAGAACTGAAACAAAGTTTCAGGGGCTAAGAAATTTCAAATAGAGTTGAGAGGTCATTCTGGAGGTTATTCTTACGAATTATATAGACATGCCTTTTTAGTTTCTAGTGTATTAGAATAGCTAGATGGAAATGCCTAAATCTGTTGAACTATAATCCAGTAGACTTGATTCTTGATGATGACTGTATAACTATATAGTTTTTATTGTATGACCACGTGACTGTGAAAACCTTGTGACTAACACCCCCTTTATCCAGAGCATGGGCAGATGAGTAATAAAGAGAAAAAAGTCTATAAATAATGGGGGGGGGATTAAGGATGATAAGGGGTATGGGATATTTTGGATATTCTTTTTTCTTTTTTTAACTTCTTTATTTTGGAGTAATGAAAATGTTCTAACATTGATTGTGGCGATGAATGCACAACTATATGATGATACTGTAAGCAAATGATTGTATACTTTGGATGGATTATATGGTATGTTAATATATCTCAAAATTGCATTAAAAAAAAAAGATTGGCATGGAAAAAAATGTGACTTCATCCATTATAACAAATGTCCCACACCAATACAAGGTGTTGGTGTAGTGGTTATATATGGAAATCCTGTATTTAGGCAAGATTGTTCTGTAGACCCACAACTTCTCCTATAAAGAAAATGAACAAAAAAAAAAAACAGCTAACACATTCCTCTGTAATACAGATCATTATTAATCAAGATTGTGCACAATTATCCAAATTAAAACAAAAATCCTGTCAGTTTGCTAACTGATATTTTGTGATTTTGATGGATAAAGACAAATGAGCATTCTGTGGTTTCAATGCCTACCAGTCATGCTTTTTCTTTGTTTTTTTTTTTTTTTTGTTTTCAGTGATGTAAGATTCCTGGTAAAGTAAACAGATGTGAAACACCACAATACCATATATGTCATCTGAGTCTATAGATAGATAATTTTCATTTTCAGAAGAGAGACTCGTTTTATGGCTTTCTTTTACAGTACATACTCTTGGGCCTATAATGAATGTCTGGAGAATATATAGGGCAGAAATGCTAACAGTCATCACCATCAGTGATTATTTACAGACTGGAAGAAGCTATCAGGATATGGGAAGGTGGACACAAAGATGCTTGACCTAAACAGCCAGACAACTATGTCCCAAATGGAATGGACATTAAAGCAGTCTGTATGTCAATATAGTATCTGGTAAAACAAGCACAGATTTGCATTAAAGATGAATGATTTGAAAATCAAGACCTTAAAGGAAGCTGCTGGTAAAAAAAAGGGAAAATGAACATACATCTGAAAATCTCAAAATCAAAAGGAGATTAAAGGTCCTCAAGGCTTATGTTTATCTGATACTGACATGAACTGCTGTCACAGTTTTCCAAAATAGATGAGAAAACTCCCTACCCATATAACAATTTACTAGGTTTTTCAACAACTCTGTAGTCAGAAAGTTCCTTTTTTAAATTACTTTTTTATTGTAGAACATAACACACATATACAGAAATCATAACTTTCCAAGTGCAATTTAACAAGCAGTTAGCAAATTTCAAAGAATATTATAGGTTACAGCTCCACATTTTCAGTTATTTCCTTAATAAAAATACAACATATATACAAAAAGGTAATATCTTTCAAAGTATGATTTAACAAGTAGTTATAGAGGAAATTTCCAAAGTTGTTATGAGTTATAGTACCATAGTTTCAGGTATTTCCTTATTATGAAATATACCATATACAAAAAAAGTGATAGCTTTCAAATTACAATATAACAAGTAGCTACAGAACAAATTTCAAAGGATGCTAGGGTATTACAGTTTCACCATTTCAATTTTTTCCTTCTAGCTATTCTAATACCCTAGGAACTAAGAAAAAGAAAATTATATAAAGATAAAATATTCACAATTCTTTGTTAAATTCCATCTTGTCTATTGCTACTCCTTCATCTAGCTTAATCATTTTCCGATCTTCAGGGATGTCTAGGCAGTGACCACCCTAACTTGTTCATGTTGAAAAGGGGTGTCAACTTTATGAGAAAAGGGGACACATCTAGTTGATGTTCTTGAAGAGGCTAATGCCTCTGGGTTTTGGGATTTAGTTGGCATAGGAGTTCTCTGAAGGATTTAAGTTTCTGAAGGATAAACTAAGAGAGTGAAACTTTTATAGATTCTCAGATAGGGATCCGGATATTCTTTAAGGTTTTCAGGACTACTGTTGACTTGGACCTATAATACTGTGGTCATATGGCATATCTAGGTGAAGCGTGCATAGGAGTAACCTCCAGTACAGCCTCTTAACTCTCTTTGAATACTCTTAGCTACTAAAACCTTATTTTGTTGCCTTTCTATTCTCCCTTTTGGCCCAAAAGGCATTCTCAATCCCCTGATGACCTCAGGGTGATTCCTGGAATCTGTGTCCCACGTCGCCAGGAAAACTCGTTCATCTGGGGGTCCTGTCCCCTGTTGGAAAAGTTCCTTTTCTTAAGTCAAATTTCCTTTCTCAATACCTTCCAACTAAAGGACTTTCTTTTGCTTTCATATCATTTCACATGAGAGCCTTTCAGTTATTTTAAGGCAGTTATGATCTTTGGTTTGCTTCACAGTCTACCTTTTAAGTCTCCTCAATTTCCTATTAAGTCTTCATTTTCTCAATGTTCTTCTTAGAATGTGGATGCAATACTTCAGATACAATGCTCCCATTCATCCCCAAAGGGAGCAGGATGAGGATCACACGATATGATCTCACATTATGTCAACCACAATTTGTAGTTGGTTAGATTAGATTAGAAATCTATAGTGGTTTATTTCCTTAGCAATTTTAGTCTCTGACTTTCATTTCAAAATCCTGAATGAGATTTTGTCTTTTTCTTATATATGATCTACGTTTCTTGGCAGTTAGGGAGGCTGGAAACCACATTTAATGAAGAAAATTTAAGGCATTATGACTGTTCAACTCTAGAAGAGCTGACACGGGAAGAGGGAACAGATGCTAATGCTCCAGGGCAAAATTCCCAAACATATTTGACAACGGCCCTTTAAAAAGTAGAACCAAAGACCTGACAGCCCTTGTGGTCTACTCATCTGAAGATACGGGTAAGGTGCAGAAGGTAGGAGAATGATGAGAAAACTTCTGACCTGAACAAGCCCCCAAACCCTTCCACACTTGGCTCCCAGAAAGTTGGCAGCCAGGTTTACACCCTCCAGGCAGAAGACTGGGGGACTCTTCCTTGATCGGCAGGACCATAGCAAAAGGGCCCAGCCACTGACAAGCACTACCCCACACTGGTATCTGAGGAAAACTCTAACAAAAAAGATAGAGACCAAAGCAAAGTGACAGAAGATCCATATACAATGCAGGCACAAGAAATCTCAAATACAAAAACAAGGCTATCAATTACAAGATAAGAGGTAAGAGAGCATGACATCCATGAAACAGGAATAGGATGCTATTTAAAGGGAAAATTTGGAGAACAAAAAATGAATTCTTGGAAATTAAAAATATAACTGAAAGAGAAGAGTAGGAAGATAAAATTGAGGAAATATACAACAGAACAAAAAGAAAAAGGAAAAATGAGACAAGAAAGCTAGACTGGTCCTGGAGGTCATTCATCAAAAAAAAAAAAAAAAAAAAAAAGGGAACTCTGGAAGGAACAAATTTTTTATTAATTGAGGGGGAGAAATTATCAAATTTATAATACAAGAAATTTCCCCATATCTGATAGATAGTTCACTGAGGACCTACCACAATAAATTTTAAAAGTCCTGTGCCAAGGAACACTAGCAACATCAGAACCAAGCTCTGGGTCACCAGTTACATTGTTCTCTGTGGAATAATGTGTGATGGAGTTGAATTATATGGTGACCCTGTATGTACCACTCCCTGTGAATGTTTTTATAGTTTAATTCTGTACATATCTTTCTTTTTCCATTTTTTAAACTTACTTATCAAACAATTTAAAAATAAAAACAATTTCAAACAAAACAAAAACAAAGGAACAAGAAAAACAAGAAACCTAAAATAACAACATTGCTTCCAACATGTTCCTACCATACCCCAAGAAAATTAATAAACCATAACCAAAGGAATAAGAAAAATAACCTAAAATAACTACATTGCTTCCAACATCTTCCTACCATAACCCCCCAAATTAACAACCTATAGTCATTCCTGAGAATTCCCATAACATTAAGATTACCATCCATAATTTATCTGTCCTTATTACATTATCGTTCCTCCTTTACTAGCTGCTGTCTATTGCTAGGTGCCCTACATTCTACAAGATAAAACATTTATTTTGCATTTTTCAGAGTTCACATTAGTGGTAACAGACAATATCTCTCTTTTTCTGCCTGGCTTATTTCACTCAGCATTATGTCTTCAAGATTCATCCACGTTGTCATAAGTTTCACGACCTTGTTCTTTCTTACTGCCGCACAGTATTCCATCATGTGCGTACACCACATGTTGTTTACCCATTCATATGCTGAAGGACATCTGGACTGATTCCATCTCTTGGCAATTATGAATAATTCTGCTATGGACATCGGTGTACAAATATACATTGTGTCACTGCTTTCAGATCTTCCAGGTATAAACCAGGAGTGAAATTGTTGGATCAAAGGATAACTCGGTATCTAGTTTTCCAAGGAAATGACAGACTTTTCCAGAGTGGGTGTACCATTACACAGTCCCACCAGCAATGAATAAGAGTTCCCATTTCTCCACATCCTCTCCAGCATTTGTAATTTCCTACTTGTTTAATGGCAGCAATTTTAATTGGTGTGAGATGATATATCATTGTGGTCTTAATCTGCACCTCCCTAATAGCTAGTGAAGATGAACATTTTTTCATGTGTTTTTTGGCCATTTGTATTTGTTTACAGAGAAATATCTTTTTATATCTGTTCTAGTATGCTAATGCTGCTGGAATGCAAAACACCAGAAACGGGTTGGCTTTTATAAAAGGGGGTTTATTTGGTTATACAGTTACAGTCTTAAGGCCATGAAGTGTCCAAGGTAATGCATCAACAATTAGGTACCTTCACTAGAGGATGGCCAATGGTGTCTGGAAAACTCTGTTAACTGGGAAGGCACGTGACTGGTGTCTGTTCCAAAGTTGTGGTTTCAAAATGGCTTTCTCCCAGGACATTCCTCTCTAGGCTGCAGTTCCTCAAAAATGTCACTCTTAGTTGTTCTTGAGGTGTTTGTCCTCTCTTAGTTTCTCTGGAGCAAGAGTCCATGTTCAACAGCTGTCTTCAAACTCTCTCATCTGCAGCTAATCTCTCAGCTTCTGTGCATTCTTCAAAATGTCCCTTTTGGCTGTAGCAAGCTCGCTCCTTCTGTCTGAGCTTATACAGTGCTCTAGCAAATTAATCAAGGCCCATGCTGAATGGGCATGGTCACACCTCCATGGAAACTATCCAATCAGAGTCATCACCCACAGTTGGGTGGGTAGCATCTCCATGGAAACACTCAAAGAATTACAATCTAATCAACACTGATACATCTGCCCACTCAAGATTACATCAAAGATAATGGCATTTGGGGGCACATAATATATTCAAACAGGCACAGTATTTTTTGCTAATTTTATAATTGGGCTGTTATTATTGTTTTTGAGTTTTAGGATTTCTTTATATATGGAAGATATCAGTCTTTTCTCAGATAGATGGCTTCCAAATATTTTCTCCCACTGAGTTGGCTGCCTTGTCACCTTTTTGACAAATTCCTTTGAGGTGCAGAAGCTTTTTAATTTTGAGAAGTTCCCATTTAACTATTTTTTCTTTTGTTGCTTCTGCTTTGGGGGTAAGGTCTAAGAAGCTACCTCTTAAAACATGTCTTGAAGATGTTTCCCTACACTATCTTCTAGGAGTTTTAAGGTACTGTCTCTTATATTAAGGTCTTTAATCCACTTTGAGTTAATTTTTGTGTAGGGTGTGAGGTAGGGGTCTTCTTTCATTCTTTTGGATATGGATATCCAGCTCTCTCAGACCCATTTGTTGAAGAGACTACTATGTCCCAGTTCAGTGGTTCTGGGGGCATTATCACAGATCATTCGACCATAGATCTGAGGGTCTATCTCTGAATTCTCAATTCGATTCCACTGATAAATGTCTATTTTTGTGCCAGTACCATGCTGTTTTAACTACTGTGGCTTTATAAGCTTCAAAGTGAAGAACTTTTAAGTCCACCCCTTCATTTTTCTTTTTTACAATGCCTTTAGCATTTTGAGGCATCTTTCCCTTCCAAATAAATTTGATAACTAGCTTTTCCAAGTCCGCAAAGTAGGCTGTTAGAATTTTGATTGCAATTGCATTGAATCTGTAGATAAGTTTGGGTAGAATTGACTTCTTAATGACATTTAGCATTCCTATCCATGGACAAAGATATTTTTCCATCTTTTTAGATCCCTTCTATTTCTTTTAAACTTATGTAATACTCTATGTTAGGTCTTTTACATCCTTGGTTAAGTTTTCCTAGGTACTTGATTTTGTAGTTGCTATTGAGAATGGAATCTTTTTCCTGAGTGTTCTCTTCAGTTAGGTCATTTCTGGTATAGGAACATTACGACTTATGTGCACTAATTTATGTCCTGCTACTTTGCTAAATTTGCTGGATTAGCTCAAGTAGCGTATTGTCCATTCTCAGGGTTTTTGCCTCATATAAGATCATATCATCTGCAAATAATGACAGTTTTACTTCTTCCTTTCCAATTTTGAAGCTTTTTATTTCATTCTCTTGCCTGATGCTCTGGCTAGCACTTCTAGCAGAATGTTGAATAACACTGATGAGAGCAGGCATCCTTGTCTCGTTTCTTATCTCAGAGGAAAGGCTCTCAGTTTCTCGCCACTGAGTACTATGCTGTTTATGGGTTTCTCATATATGCCCTTTATCATATCGAGGAAGTTTCCTTCAATTCCTACCTTTTAAAGTGATTTTATGAAAAAAGAATGCTGGATTTGGTCGAATCCTTTTTCAGCATCTATTGAGATGATCATTTGATTTTTCCCTTTTGATTTGTTAATGTGTTGTATTACACTGATTGATTTTCTTACGCTGAACCATCCTTGCATACCTGGAATGAACCCCACTTGGTCATGGTATATGATTTTTTTAATGTGTCTTTGGATTTGATTTGCAAGTATTTTTTTTGGGAATTTTTCCATCTATATTCATGAGGGAAATTGGACTGTAGTTTTCCTTTCTTGAAGCATCTTTCCTGGTTTTGGTATTAGAGTGATGTTAGCTTCATAACATGAGTTAGATAGTGTTCCATTTTCTTTAATGTTTCGGAAGAGTTTACATAAGATAGGAGGAAGTAAAACTGTGATTATTTGCAGATGATATGATCTTATATTTGGAAAACCCTGAGAAATTTGGTAGAATTTCCCTGTGAAGCCATCTGGCCCTGGGCATTTATTTGTGGGAAGCTTTTTGATGACTGATTGGATATCTCTGCTTGTGACTGGTTGGTTGAGGTCTTCTATTTCTTCTCTGGTCAGTCTAGGTTGTTCGTATGTTTCCAGGAAATTGTCCATCCCCTCTACATTATCTAGTTTGTTGGTGTACAGTTTTTCATAGTATCCTCATTATTTTTTTTTTTTAATTCCTTTGGGATCTGCAGTAATGTCGCCTCTCTCATTTATTATTTTGTTTATTTGGGTCTTCTCTCTTTTTGATTTTGTCAATCTTTCTAAGGGCTTGTTAATCTTGTTGATCTTCTCAAACAACCAACTTTTGGTTTTATATGTTCTCTCTGTTATTTTTTTGGACTCTATGTCATTTATTTCTGCTTTATTTGTTATTTCTTTTCTTCTTCTTGCTTTACGATAAGTTTGCTATTCATTTTCTAGGTTCTTCCGCTGTTTCATTAGTTCTTTGATTTTGGCTCTTTCTTCCTTTTTATTGTATGCATTTAGAGCTATAAATTTCCAGCTCAGTACCACCTTCACTGAATCCCATGAGTTTTGATATATTGTGTTTTCGTTTTCATTTGTCACTAGATATTTGGCAATTTCTCTTGCTATTTCCTCTTTAACCCACTGATTGTTTAGAAATGTGTTGTTTAACCTCCAGATATTTGTGAATGTTCTAAATCTTTGATAGTTTATTGACTTCTAGTTGTAGGCAATTGTGATCTGGGAATGTGCCTTGAATAATTTTAATCTTTTTAAATTTATTGAGGCTTGTTTTATGGCCCAGACGATGATCCATTCTTGTAAAAGAGAAGAATGCATACCCAGGAGATTTGGGATGTAATATTCTATATATGTCTGTTAAGTCAAATTCATTTATCACACATTGTTTCAGTTTTCAGTTTCCTTATTGATCCTCTCTCTGGTTGATCTATCTATAGGAGAGAATGATGTATTAAAGTCTCCGACAATTATTGTGGAAACATCTATTGCTTCCTCCAGTTTTGCCAATGTTTGTTTCATGTACTTTGGATCACCTTGGTTGGGTGCATAGACATTTATGTTTGTTATTTCTTCTTGTTGAATTGTCCTTTTATTATTATATATTGACCTTCTTTGTCTCTTAAAAAAATCCTTGCATTTAAAGTCTTTTTTATCTGAGACTAATATTGCTACTCCTACTTTCTTTCAGCTGAAGCGTGCATGGAATATTATTTTCCATCTTTTCTCTTTCAATTTCTTTGTGTCTCTGGGTCTAAGATGAGTCTCTTGTAAGCAACATATTGATGGTTCACATTTTTTAACCCCTTCTGCCAATCTGTATCTTCTAATTGGGGAGTTTAATCCATGCACATTCAATGTTATTACTGTGAAGGCAGTTCTTGAATCAGCCATCATATCCTTTGGTTTTTGTCAGATGTATTTTTCCCTCTCTCTCTTTATATACTTTTACATACCCTTACTAAAACTCTTTAGTTCTGGACCCTTCTCCAGGCCTCTCTCTCCTTTTTTTTCTGTGCTGGTAGGGCTCCCTTTGGTATTTCTTGTAGGGCAGGTCTCTCGTTAGCAGAATCTCTCAGCATTTGTTTGTGAAGATTTTAAGCTCTCCCTCAAATTTCAAGGAGAGCTTTGCTGGATCAATAATTCTTGGTTGGCAATTTTTCTCTTTTGGAATTTTAAATATGTCATACCACTACCTTCTCGCCTCCATGGTGGCCACTGAATAATCACTACTTACTCTTACGTTGTTTCCTTTGTATGTGGTGAATCGGTTCTCCCTTGCTGCTTTCAGAACATGATCATTTCGTCAGCATTTGATAATCTGATCAAAGTATGTCTCAGAGTGGGTTTACTTGGATTTATTCTTTCTGGAGTTTGTTGGGCATCTATGATTTGAGTATTTATGTCATTTAGAAGGATTGGGAAGTTCTCCCTATGTCTTTGAATACTCTTCCTAGACCTTTACCCTTCTCTTCTGCTTCTGGAACACCAATGATTCTCATATTTGTGCATTTCATGTTGTCCATTGTATCCCTGAGAACCATTTCAAATTTTGTTTTTTTTTCCTCCATTCATTCTTTTGTGCTTTCACTCTCCAAAACACTTTCTTCAAGTTGGCCTACTCTTTCTTTGATTTCATCTAATCTCCTGCTATGTGTTTCCAGAATCTTTTTAATTTGATTAACAGTTTCTTTTATTTCCATAAGCTCCTATATTTTTTTATTTACTCTTGCAAATTCTTCTTTATGCTCTTCTAGGGTCTTCTTGATGTCCTTTATATCCTGAGCCATGATATTGGTGTTTGTTGATTATTTCTTTCATTAATTGCTTCAAGTTCTGTGTCTCCTCTGGAAGGTTTATCGAAATCTTCTGGTTTCTTCACATGCTTTAAAATTGTCTGTTGTTTTGGGGCTCTTGGAATTTCTTATCTTGATAGGGTTCTTTTAGTGTATGCAGGCTTACTTAAACAATTATCTATAATTTGACAGAGCTACAACTTGGTAGAGTGCACTTTCCCTGACCTGCCAGCAGGTGGTGCTCCTGAGCCACCTCTTACCCTGAAGCCAGTTCTCCCCAACTTTGTCTATGCAGCGAGTGGGGTTCCAAACCTTGTGGAGATCCAATGAGTACACCAATTTTCTGCAGTTGGGACCACCAGCCCTGAGTGTTTGAGGTGTGCCCTTTGCTGTAAGGCAGGGAAGACAGCTTTAAGACCCAGTACTCCCAGCTGTTTCCAGGGCAGTGCTGGAATATCCTGGGGCTGTAGCATGCACCTAAACCTTCAGCTCAGATTCTGTACATTCCCTCTCTGCCATGGGCCTACAAGTCCCTGGGATAAGTGTAGGGCTTAGCACCTCCAAGTGGCACCCCTTCCTCTAGGCTGTGTACTTCGCAGGCTTCTGCAGAGGAGGATTCTGTGCTGTCACAGGTAAGCAGAATCCCTAAGGAAGCTCGCGGCTGCGGCACTGCGAACAGGCATCTCGCAGCCTGCTGAAAAGATGGCTATATGTGGGTGGAAACCACCCAACTCCACGGTCCTCCACCTGCTGCAGCAGCCTGTTCCTGGTTCTGGGGCTGCTAGCCGCAAGTGTACGACGGGCTATCACCATGCCAGACATCAAGGTGGGTGTCCGGGGCATGGAAGGCACTCCCCGCCGTGTTCGGCCATGGCTCTCACTTCCGAATCCCCAGCTGCTTTCCGAGTTTTTAAACTAACCTGCCTCCAAACGCTGTCCCTAGGTTTCTCCCCACCATGAAGTGGCTTGGCCACCATTTCCCCAGCAGCCTCAAACACTCACACAATTCCAAAAACAGTCTCTCGGCATCTCCAAGTGCACAGTCACTGTGGATGTAGAAGACCCTTGTCCAGCCAGTGGAACCCTGGTACCGCTATTCTGGAGCACTTTCCATCTTCTATCCAGTGTTTTTCATGGAGGAGAATTCTGCTCCAGCTCTCCTAATCCACCATCTTGGATCCCCATCTGAATACTCAGGATGTCATTTTGTAAATTATGATGAAAAAACATTATGGTTGGATGTTTCCCACTGATCATCATATTCTCCTTTCCCTGGAAATTTACGGATGCTTCTTCTGAAACCCTGTTAAGTCAACGGAATAGAGTAAAATAGGGATGGTTCCAAGTCAAACACAATTTGGGTCTAGAGGATCATCCTTCACATCTAGATAAACTAGAGAAAGCAGCACAAACTAAACCTAACCTGATTCAATCTGATTCAAGTAGAAACAGATCTCAGCATAGAAGACCAGGCGGCGCCGCACCAGCAGGTCACATGCACAGGCCAGGGAAGATTCCTGGTTCTTGGCAGGGGATTTAATACCCCCTTTCAAAGCTGTTCCTTTGCACCCTAAAACAAGTAGCCCCAACATGAGAGAAACAAAAGGTATTTGGTCCGTCTTCCTTATAGTACTATTCTATGTACTTTTAAAATTTCATAAATGGCATCACACTCTGCATATATTTACAACTTTGCTTTTTTTTTTAAATTGTTTTGGAATTTATCCAAGTTGATACACATAGGTCTAATATATAGCAGTGAACATGAAAGAATTACTGTATTTTCTGATTAAAACATGGCTAATATGACCATTAAATTGATAGCAATTGTTCACAATACCTCAGTGAGTGTTAATGTACACATATGCTGAATATGTACACATATGCTGAATGTACACATATGGTGAATGCTCCAGATTTTCTCTAGGATACACACCTAAAAATGGAATAGCTGGGTCATGAGATCTGTGCATTTTCAGCTTCACTAGATATTGACAAATTGCCCTCCAAAATGGCTGAACCAATTTACATTAAGAGCAGAAATATATTAGAATACTCATTATTCTACATCTTAACCAACTGTTGGTGTCATGAAACTTTCACAATTGTTTTACTTTACCTCTCCCTGATTACTAGCACAGCTGAACTGCCTTCCTTAGGTTTATTAGTCTTTTGGGTTTCCTCATTTGTGAACCACTGTGGCAGAGACCGCTAATTATTCCCAGTATTCATTCTCTCTTCCTTTTAGTAATAAAATACCTGAGTTTTAGCTGAGCCCATTATCACCCAACTTCTTTGTACCTTGGTGTGCCTACGTAAGTACATCCCAATGCACGGGATGTGAGGAAAAAAGATGCACGCAGATTCAGGGTCATCTTCTTAAAGACGAAGCCACTTGCCTGGCCTCTTTGTAGCCTCCCTCCCCATTGACTGGGACACAAGAAGAGCTGCTTTTGATGCAGAGATGGGAGCCACATGTTAAGATGGGAGAACTTCCAGCCAATCTGGAGCCCTATATAATGACCTAAAGCAAAAGTATTTATATACCCTGGTTATCTACGTTCCTTGGGACTGTTACAGGAGAGACAAATAAATATCCACCTTATATAAGCCACAGGATTTGGAGGATACCTGTTAGAGTAGCTTAGTCTAAATTCTGATCAATAGCCTTTGACCATTTTTCTACTGAATTGTCTTTTGCTTATTGATTCACAGAAGTTCTTCAGCCACTGTTGGGAATCTGAATGGGCATTACAAATATTTTCTCCCAGTTTTGTCCCAAGAAGATTTGCAAACTGCTGTACTGTAGTCCAAAAGGGTTATACCAATTTACATTCCTAACAGCAGTATATGAAAACACTTATCTCACTAACCTCTAATTGGTGTTATATATTCTTACTTATAATCTTTATTAATCTGATAACTGAAACCTGTAATGAATTTTGCATTTCTTTGATTACCAACAAAAGCAAACATTTTCCCAAATCTCTGGCTTCCATATTCTGAAATATATTAAGGTTAATAAATACCTTGATTTCCTACAGAAACATTATATTAGTTGGCAAAGGCTACCTGCTATAACAAACAACTACCTAAGTCTTACTGGATTAACCAAATAAAGGTTTATTTCTTGTTCATATCACAGTCTTAGTGAGGACAGAGGTCAGGGCTCTACTCTGGGATGTTACCCAGGGACCCAACTCCATTTACCTAATGTCTCTGTACTCCCTAGGGCCTGCCTTCAATTCTCCCTGAGGAGTTTCTTCACCAGACCAACAGATGAGGAAAGAAAATGGTACTGGAGGTCAGGAGGACTTTTAGGGAGCACACTTGAAAGCAACCTACATCACTTCTATTCATATTTCACTGGCCAGAACTTGGTCACATGACCTCACCTAACTGCAAAGGAAGCTGGAAAATGTCATCTATCTGTGTTTTCAAGAGGAAAAAATCACATGAGGTTTGCTGAACTTTTATCTTTCTTCTTCTCATTTTTTTTCAATCCTTATATCTTTTATTTATTCTTTTTGCTTTATTGCTCTGACCTGCACCTCCAGTACAATGCTGAATAGAAGTAGTGATGGCAGGCATCTTTGTCTGGTTCTGATTCCAGGTATAAACTTTCAATAATACTGTATTAAGTATGATGCTTGCTAAAGGTTCATTTTGGACAAATTTTAATAAGATTAAGGAAGGTGCCTATTTTTATTTTACTAAGAGTTTTTCTTCATGAATAGATACTGAATCTTATTAAAAGCTTTTTTACATTTACTCTGGATGATCATATGATTTTCTCCTTTAATTTTCCACAAATTGAATGATTTATTTTCTGAGTATTAAAACACCCTTGGAATTTTCAGTATATATTGCTTGATATTAATGTATAATCTTTTTCTATGTGGCTAACTTTGTATACTAATATTCTGCTTAGAATATTTGTATCTCTGTTTAGAAAGCAGATGGTCTATAGTTTTCTTTTGTTCTAATGTTATGGTTGGAAGCATAAGCCTCTTGAGGATAAGAGTTATTATGTCCTGTTCTCCACAACTCTAGCATAGTGCCTTTTACAAAGCAGGTACTTAAGTAGCCAAGAAATAGCAACAGGAGATGACTACAAAGTAGGGGATAACTTAGAGGCAAAATGATTCACACAAACAGTAGCCATGCAACACTAATCTAACAAATCATGTCCTCTCCTGCAGTGTTAAAGCTCACTTAGAAAAATTTATAACAATCCTCTATGAACTGAAAACAAGAGTACTACATTTATTGATCTACCAAATGACCCTTCCAGACTAGGGTAAGAATTCATATTTCTATTAGACTCTAAGATCTCTTACATGTTTCATATATCTCAGTATACACAAAGTATATATAGTGCAACAGTTCTCAAAGTACAGTCTAGGAACCCTTGAGGTCTTTGAGAGCCTGTCAGGGAGTCCAGAAGGTCAAAATTATTTAATAACAACACCAAGACAACTGTGCTATTTTGGATGTATTATGTCCCCCCAAATGCCATTATCTTTGATGCAATCTTCTGTGTGCAGATGCATTAATGTTGATCAGATTATAATTCTTTTGGGGGTTTCCATGGAGATGCAACCTACCCAACTGTGGGTGATGACTCTGACTGGATAATTCCCATGGAGGTGTGGCTCTGCCCATTGAGCGCGGGCCTTGATTAGTTTACTGGAGCACTATATAAGCTCAGACGGAAGGAGCAAGCTTGCTACAGCCAAGAAGGACACTTTGAAGAATGCAAAGGAGCTGAGAGAGAGGCTGCAGATGAGAGAGAGTTTGAAGATGGCCATTAAAAGCAGACTTTTGCTCCAGAGAAGCAAAGAGAGGAAAAATGCTCCAAGAGCAACTAACAGTGACATTTTTGAGGAACTGTAGCTTATAGAGGAATGTCCTGGGAGAAAGCTATTTTGAAACCAGAACTCTGGAGCAGACGTCAGCCATGTGCCTTCCCAGCTAACAGAGGTTTTCTGGACACCACTGGCCATCCACCAGTGAAGGTACCCAATTTTTGATGACTCACCTTGGATGCTTTGTGGCCTTAAGACTGTAACTTTGTAACCAAGTAAACTCCCTGTATAAAAGCCGGTCCATTCCTGGTGTTTTGCATTCCGGTAGCATTAGCAAACTGGAACAACAACATTTTCCTTTTTCACTCTCATTCTCTCACTAGTGTAACAGTGGTTTTCCAGAGACCACATGACATGTAATATCACAACAGACTGAATTCAGAAGTAGACATGAGAATCCGGCTGTCTTCTATTAAGCCTAACTTTAAAGAGATTTGCAAAAATCTAACAATGCCATTCCTCTCACTAAACATATCTTGATTTAGAAAACAATTATTTTTCATTTAAAAAATATGCTATTTATGTTACCATGTCATGGATTACTGTTCTTTTTCAATGAATTAATATATATTTTTTTAAAAATCTGTTTTTATTTCTATATGGTAAATATTGATATATATATATCTCACATAACCAAAAGCTTTTTTGGGTCCTCAATTTAGAATGTAAAAGGCTCCTGAGACCAAAAGTTTTTAGAGCCACTGGTATAGTGGGAAAGAAGGCAGATCTAGAGTCAAACCGCTTCAACTAAAACCTAGCTGCCATTTCTGAGGGCATGTGACCTTGAGCAAATTACCTGACCTCTGTGCCTTGGTTTTCCCGTATGTACAATGACATTAACAACATATTTTTCTTGGCTTGTTTGGTGATTAAATGAGGTAATCCTCATTAAATACTTAAAAGAGTACTGTCACATAGAAAGTGCTCAATAAATGTTGGCTATTATTATCTGTATCCCCGTAGCACCTGGCCCAGACTAGCTACACACAACCGTTTTCAGAATGTTGAATGAGTATCAAGTTTGGGATAACAGAAATGATACTAGGTTAGCATTCCCAAGGTCAAGCGAGATTTAGAATGGAAGTGATTTACCATACCTGTCAGCCACCTCCAGATCAGATTCAATCTTGTCTAGTCCTTTCATGATATTATCAAACTGTTCCCCTTGATGATGGAGGACTTTTGCCGTATCTTCCAAACGCTTCTGGGAACGCGCCATCAATCCAGTCAGTTCCTTCCCCTTGGTCATGGTGGAGGATGATGATTGAACAGCGGTTTCTGGCTGAGACAACAACAGCTCTCTCCAGAAATGCTCAATAATGCTGAAGACGACATTCCGATTAGGCTGTAAGGAACTAAACCAGTGCTTAATATGGTCCTTTTCCAGGATGGTGATAGAACTGAAGAAAAAATGGGAAGCCTCTTTCTTGATTTCAATTATGCTAGAAAGGGGAAAGTTGACAAGAACTTCTTCTGTTTTATCCGCCATAAATTTTAGTGAAAGAGGAGTTAATGAAAGTTTTCCAGGGATCCATCGCTTCTCAAGTTCTAAATAGTAGGAGCACGGCCAGGTATGGATGCAGATCTCTCTACTCATCTACGTTTCCTGGACTGGTTTCCCACCAAGGTCACAACTTCTGCCTCTAAAGAAGAGGGGACAAAATAATGAGTAGGCAAAGCAGAAAATATAATCATCCCACCTAGAACTAGAGACACTATGAAACTAACAAAGGAGAATATACCCTCTAATATTGCATTGACTCCAGAACTTGGCCTGTCCTCTGAGTGTGTTCAGTGAGTCTCCACCTACCAAAGGTTCTCACACCTGTGACATGCAGGATAATGTCATCATCCCTATTTAGATGAAGAGAGTAAAGCCCAAGGCTGGGGTCTGTATCCAAGTTTCCTAAGTCCTGTACTCATGCTCCTCCCCTCTAGCAGGGGTTTTCAAACCATTACCCCCAAATCTCCACGTTCCCCAGGGGCTCTGCATGAAATCCTCTGCCTGGCACCTACTACAGCAACCACATATGGATAGGTGTCTACAGCTGGACATGATTTGAAGGAAAGATTCTGTAACTACAGGAAATCCCTGGAAACCAATGCCCTAGGTTTCAGAACTTCTTTTCTAAGTTTTGATGGCTAACTTGTTCACAGATCCTTCACACAAATACAATGATTTGACTATGGTTTCCCCTATCATTGCATATCCACTACAAGTTTTTTTTTTTTAATATTCATTTTATTGAGATATATTCACATACCATGCAGTCATACTAAACAAACTGTACATTCGATTGTTCACAGCACCATTACATAGCTGTACGTTAATCACCAAAATCAATCCCTGACACCTTCATTACCACATACACACAAATAAAAAGAATAATAATTAAAGTGAAAAAGAGCAATTAAAGTAAAAAAGAACACTGGGTGCCTTGTCTGTTTGTTTGTTTCCTTCCCCTATTTTTCTACTCATCCATCCACAAACTAGACAAAGGGGAGTGTGGTCCTTATGGCTTTCCCAATCCCATTGTCACCCCCTCATAAGCTACATTTTTATACAATTGTCTTTAAGATTCATGGGTTCTGGGTTGTAGTTTGATAGTTTCAGGTATCTACCACCAGCTACCCCAATTCATTAGCACCTAAAAAGTGTCCACTACAAGTTTTTAAACTAACATTCCCCTTTTCAAAAATTTATAAATTTAATTGCATGGAGGAAACAACCCTAAAGACTAAAAGCAAACTTTTCCCTTTTCCTAATTCAGTTTTATATAGCTCTATATAATTATATGGCTGTGTGTGTATACGTATGTGTGCAGTGTTCAATATATATAAATATATACACACAACACACATATATATATACACACATAAAAACATAGTTTTATATGGTTGTAACTATTGAAGGTATACTATTTGTATTTTTACCTCTACATTTACATTTATCAACTCGTATGAAAAGTCATGAATCACAGGTTTTAAATAGCCATATAGACCATTTAGTCTAACCCTCTCATTGTACAGATAAAGAATATAAGGTCAAGAAAGGATGAAGACATTGAATAAGACTCAACCACAAGTTTATGATCTTAACAGGGCTAGAACCAGGCCAGTGCTCCTCCAAGTACTGGTCCAACTACAATATTGTGTTTCTCCCACTCTCTCTCTCTCTCAAACACACACAACCCCCCACAAAATTATGGCAACATTTCACTTATAAAAATAGGAGAACAAATGTCTAATATTATCTCTTAAAATATTTAAAAATGTGGACTTTCCACAGAACAGCCAGAGGCTAGAGATTCTCTGTATTCAGTCATTCCGTCAATAAATATGCATCCCAGATGTCTGCTGGAATGCAAATCTACAAGGAACAAGACTGACGTAGTTCCCAGCTCATGAAACTTAAGAGTTGTATAGAATTCTATAATTTTTTCATTGAGTTATACGATAAAGAATCAGACTCTTCAATATAATTACTGTACTGCACAACAAACCAAGCACTAAAAGGCTAGACAAGATACACAAAAAAGTGGGACCTACACTTGAAGAGCCTGTATCAAAATGAGATTCCTAATTATAAAAAGAACAAAATAATTTGAGAATAAGCACTGAATCACCACATACAAAGTGAGCTGATGCACAAATAAAATCCCATAGCTTACAGATGACATTAGATATGGTAAGAGAATGAAGAGGGGCTTCCTTTCCAACTCTGAGACTATGGCAGTACCTAATTAGTCTCCTTGCCTCTGGTACTATGGGACTCCAAAGCATGCTCCCACTGCTACCACATTCTTCTTTCTAAAATGGAAAGAGCCGTTTACCTCACTACAGAACTTCTACATTCTTACTGCAGTCATTACACGCTAAGATAACCATTTTTATTTGACTGGAAGCTCTTAGAGGGCAATGGACATATTTTATCAATCATTCTAACTCAATGAATTCTTTGTGGCTGAATGAATGGGATGGATACTCATGGTTCCCAGTACTTGTTTAGCTGGGACCCTAGAGGGCAGGGCTGAGATCAGTATTGCAGGTTGACCTCATCCTGCTGCTTGGAATCCTAGTGATGGCAGTCTTAATTAAATACCGTAGGAGACAAACTGAATAGATTTGGTCTCAGTCAAATTAATCAGAGTGGCTGATGGCGTGCCATACTTGTACAGAAAAGTCACAAAAACCAAGATGGTGTAGAAATAAGGACTGGGTATTGTTGGGAGGCAATTCTCCATGGTGTTTCTACATATTTTGTGAAAACTTTAGCTCCAGACTATCTTTTGCAAATAGTATCTCCCTTCTGGTCACTGGAAAAATTTGTTTCCTGACCAGGATAATAAAGATACGTCTACCTTGAGGGCAAAGACCAGGCAGGTTTGATATACCCCCCCTTGGTGGTAGGGGTTCCCTAAACTCAGGGCCTCTCAGCTGTGACACAAACCTCCCTGTGTATGTAGCATCCACCTAGGCTTTCTGTATCTCCCCCATGGGACTTAGGGTTTAAGGGGAACTGATGTAAACACAAAGGCTGCTATGGCAAGAGTGATAAAGTCCTTTGTCTCTGACCAGGGAGTTCTGCATCTTCTGTAGCATCTATGGAACTGATGCTGTTAGCCTGCCAGGGGAGTAAAATCTCAGACCCTTCAAAGTTCTTGACAGTGATGTGTACTACAAAGTCATTCTGCTTTAAGGTACAGATTCTTCATACTAGAATTTCCCTCTTTTATGAAACTAAATATTTAAGAAGCAAACTCTACAAACCTACTCTATTCACTGAGCCTCAGTTTCCTCATCTATGAGATACGGGCACATGAATGGAAGATATCTAACATCCCTTCCAGATTTAAAAGAATGTAATAGTAGAAGGGTTAAGGGCCAGGACTCTTGGGTAAGACTGCTTGAGCTAGACCCTGCCTATGCCCCCTGCTGGCAGCGTGACCCCAAGCAAGTTATTTAGTCTCTCAGGCTCCATCACCTTATCTGTAAATCGGGGATAATAACTGTATTTAACCCAGGTGGCAGTTGTAAGGTTTAATAGAATTGATATAAGAAAGGACTTAGAAGAGTACCTGGCATATAATATATGCTAAATGTGATACTATTGTTATGAATTCTATAAAACATTTACAAGGACTAACTCAGCTCATTTCTTAGTAAAGTGAAAAGTCTACAGTTTTTCCTTGAATCCATTTCTTTTATGATTGCTAGTGCATCACCACATCCACAATCTGCCATTTGGTCTCATTCATTTTCACCGTCTAATCAGAACTGGCTACAGACAACACCTGGCCACAGCACGCATGCGCACACACAGACACAAACACACACACACACACACGCTGATGAAGAAAAGGAGGATGAGAAGCAAAGAAAAAGAAAAACTACTTGACAATGTACCCAATGCATGCAAAATTAAGATACCAAATTAAAGCCAAACAACTCCATTCCATTATAGGGATAATAAATTTAACTTTTATGGAATCTAGCTCAAATACTTCCCAAATACATTCTAGGACTTCTCTTAATCACAACAGAAATGGCAGACCCAAATTTCCAGATATGCATATCTACCAATCAACTATTGCTGTCCAGTCCTACAAATGAGCCCAGATCACTAGCCCTACTAATTATTAGAACCTGAAATTAGAACAAGTCTAAAAGGACACTGCTGTTTGAGAATTCTGTCATCGTCATTGAAAAAAAAGTATGTAAAACCATTCAGTAAAGTGAGACTTAAAACTAAAATAAATAAAAATGTTAAGAGTTGGAAGAATCAGAGATAATCTAACTTACCATCTTATGGATGAAGGAGCTAAAAGCCCACTATCACCTAAGTTAATATCCTCTCTCCTACATGTATCATCAAATATTTTGCATAGCATCAATTTTGATAAAGTAATAGTCTTAAGATCTGGACAGTCAAGGAGATATAACACACAATTGAGATAGCACATATATATTTAAAGATAAGCAAAAGTAAGACAGCATGTAAGTGTGCACTGCAGAGAAAAGGCAGTAAGTATTGAAGAATATTAGAAGAGATTGCTGAGGATTAAGACTAGAGAAGGCAAACCTCCTTAGAGTCTTGAAGAATCTGGTAGGTCCAGAGTAGAAAGAAGAAAGGTCTTAAAGGCTCATCACTTCCTACTATCAGACACTGTCCCAAGCACTTCACATGGTACCCGGTGACTGTAAGAAAAGGTTAAGTTAAGCTTTCACATAAAGACCACATGGAATAGAAAAAAATGGAGATTGGGCAGAAGAGCTGGCTTAAACTAGCCCTGTGGTGAGGGGAAGGAAAAAGAAAGAGAGTGCCATGCTGTAAGTCTAGAATCAGTGCCAGTTCCTTATGTGGGAAAGATAACCAGGGTTACTGGAATGTAAAAGAATGTGGGGGTATGGTCAAAGGCGGGAACTCTCAGTGGGAAATTTAAACTGGACAAGCTCTCTCGGATAGGCTGTACAATTCAAAATCTCAAAGACAGGCTGGTTACCTCTCTTAGATAGGTTGTAAACTCTGGAGTACCCAGCCAATGGGGAAACAGGGGAGGGACATGCATATCAGAAGTAGGATATTAACTATGGCCATGTTCTTTTTCTGGCATGCCTGCCATGTTTCTGGCTGTGTGTCCACTCTTGCAAGATTGTGAATTCTTTTCTCCTCCACAACCAGGTGAGCATTTTAAAGGTATAATGCTTGTTTCTAACAGTGGCCATCTGTTATGGGTTGGACTGTCTTCCCAAAAAAGCTGTGTTGAAGTCCTAACCCCTAGTACCTTAGAATGTGACCTTATTTGGAAATAGGGTCATTTCAAATGGGAATTAGTTAAATTAAAATGAGACCATACTAGAACAGGATGGGCCCAGAATATGACTGGTATTCTTACAAGAAGAAGAGAGGAGATATAGACAGACACAGAGGAGAACATCACATGATAAACAAGGCAAAGACTGAAGTGCAAGCCAAAGAATGCCAGGGACTGCTGGCTACCACCAGAAGCCAAGAAACAGGCAAGGAACAGATTCTTCTCTACAGACTTCAGAGGGAGGATGGCCCCTCCCAACACCTTTTTTTTTAAATTCATTTTTATAGAGATATATTCACATACCATGCAGTCATACAAAGTGTACATTCAATTGTTCGCTGTACCATTATATAGTTGTGTGTTCATCACCAAAATTAATTTTTCAACATTTTCATTACCACACACACAAAAATAAGAAGAATAAAAATTAAAGTGAAAAAGAACAATTAAAGTAAAAAAGATCACTGGGTGCCTTTTTTTTTTTTTTTTTAGCCCCCATTTTTCTACTCATCCATCCATGCACTGGACAAAGGGGAGTGTGGTCCATATGGCTTTCCCAATCACATTGTCACCCCTCATAAGCTACATTTTTATACAATCATCTTCAAGAATCAAGGGTTCTGGGTTGTAGCTTGATGGTTTCAGGTATTTACTACTAGCTATTCCAATTCATTAGAACCTAAAAAGGGTTGTCTAAATTGTGCGTAACAGTGCCCACCAGAGTGACCTCTTGGCTCCATTTGGAATTGCTCAGCCACTGAAGCTTATTTCATTTCCTTTCACATCCCCCTTTTGGTCAAGAAGATGTTCTCCATCCCACAATGCTGGATCTAGATTCCTCCCTGCCCTCCCAACATCTTGATTTCAGATTTCTGGACTCCAAAACTGTGAGACAACAAATTTTTGTGTTTTAAGCCACCAGACTGCAGTACTTTGTCATGGCAGCCCTAGTAAACTAAGACACCATCATTATCCCCAGGTTACAGATGAGAACAATGGGGCTTATGGTGATTAGAAACTTGCACGAGAACAGAAATCCAAGCAAGTCTAATAAGAATGTCTCCTTAGCCAGTACAATTATGAGTGTCAGACCAAGGGGGAATCTCAAAATTAAAAACAACCTAATCCGGAGGTGACATCAGTGATATGACAGAGAATAAAGCTCCAAACACTTGACTCTCCCCACAGAAGTATTGAAACACAAGCAGAAACTGTCAGAAACAACTTTCACAGAACTCGTACAGCAACCAGACAAACATAGAATCAAGGAAAAGGCAAGTAAAATTGATAGGAAAGCTGTGTGTACTTTAACTTGCCTGGCCCTATCCCTACCCCAGCTCAATGGCACTGTGGGACAGCCAGTAGACTGCATTCCCATGTGGGTGGTCGAGAGGGAGAAGACATCAGCTTATTCACAATTTTAGCACGTATCTTCAACCCATCTGGTGGCTCCCTGAACCCAAGGCACTCCACTGACCCAAGACATCCATCTCTGTTTCACCTAGCATCAAACTCAGCTGGAGAAGTGGCAGACATTCCGGAAAGAACACTGTGAGGGAGCGATCAAACTGCAGCTTCCTGAAGCAAAAGATTACGGTTGAGACATACAACTGAGAACCTGGGCCCCAGGAAGAAAAGCTGGAGAAAGAATTTCCTGGGGAAATTAGAACATGCAGGAGAATGAGTATACTAGGGAACTCTTGGAAGCTAAGAACATGCCCAGGGCAAGATGCATACAAAGACTTGAGAAGACCCGAAGTGTTCAATTTGGGCTGATAAATACAAGCTAGGCTAAATGTTGATGGAAAGCCCCTGCCTGGAAACAATGTGCAAATCCTAGGATAGGTTTGGTTGTAGGAGCTCCTGGCATTGGCAGCACACGTGGCAAGAATACAGTATTTGCAAAAACAGTTTGGAAAACTCATTAAGCAAATAGACTACCATGGCTTTCATTGATTAAACAAAACAGCAAGTCATAGGAAAGGCAGAGAATAAAGCTCCAAACATTTGACTCTCCCCACAGAAATACTGAAACACAAGCAGAAACTGTTAGAAACAACTTTCAAAAAACACGTACAGCAACAAGGCAAACACAGAATTAAGAAAAAGGCAAGTAAAAATGATAAGAAACCAGGAAATAGTTTTCAGAGTTAACACACTATAATACTCTTGTCCAGATTTCAACAAAAAAATCACAAATCATACAAAGAAACAAAAAAGGATGGCCCATTAAAGAAGTAAACAAAGGCCCACCCACACTGGAATTACTAATCAAAGATCTGAATAGGGGAAAGAATCAGTGAATGAGGATAGGACATTGATATTATCAAGTAGGAAGAATAGGAAAAAATATGAAGAAAAGAAAACAGAGTCTAAGGGACCTATGGTACCTCATGAAGCATACCAACATACATACGCATTATGGGAGTCCCAGAAGATAAAGATAAATGGGGCAGAAGGAATATTTGAAGAAATAATGGCTGTCAATTTCCAAGTTTGACAAAAGACATGAATATATACATCCACAAAGCTCAAGAAACTCCAAATAGGATAAACTCAGAGTATCAGTATGAGACAAATTATAAGCAAACTGTCAAATGCCAGAGACAAAGAAAGGATGCTAAAAGCACCAAGACAAAAAAATTGCTAGTGATGTCATCAACACAGTCATATAAGACATTCTCTGAAAAAGCTTCCCTAGAGATCAGTGAATAAAAGGACATATCACACTTGCTTAGAACTATGGAGGATGGTAGAGACTGGAGAAGGACTCCACAAATACTGAATCAAAGAAAAAGAAAAATATCAGGTAGGAAATGGCCAGCCTGGACCTCCAGACCATCCCTTCCTACCCCAGTTCAGTCCCACACTGCTTCAGAGTCATGCAGAGGCAGGAGCCCAGGTCCCTGCTGCCACAGACAAAGATTATAGAGCCACTAACAGCAGAGAATTAGAACCCAACGCATATTCAGGCACAGGGACCCAAGTCCATGGAGACCCAGGGCGGAACATAAGGCTCTAAGTCATGCTGCATGTCAGGCCCCCAAAAAAGGGTCTAACATATAGAAGGAATGCCTAATCTACCGGCCCTGCTGCTTATCTCATAGATACCAGGTGTGCCATAAACTAAGGGTTGAAGGCTGTTTTAGGAATCCCAGTCACAGTGGCACCTAGACTCCAGGGGGCAGACAAGGCAAGATCAGATATGCCCATAAAGATGAATGACCGCAACCAAGCCAAAAGGCCTGCTTCTCCACATAGATAATATAGTGCACATCAAAGAAGAGTAGTGTGTTAAAACCCTAGTAACCAGTCAGCAGAAACTGATAAGCACTCACCCAATCGAGGCCCAGAACACACTCAGCAGGACCTTCCCCCCAACACCCAACATGGGTTTTTCCTTTAAAAAATGCTGCTCTCAGATAGAGGGCCGGAGACATTTTTCCTTTCTTTCTGATGGCTCCCACCTGCTTTCTTCTGCTTTCTTCCTCTAATAAACCTTAAATTCTCTACTTAAACCATGACTCGCTGCGTTTGTGTGGATTCCTGAATGGCTCTGAACCTAACACTGCATACACAAGGGTCCCCAGAGGGAGCAGGAGTGTGGAGAGACTGACAAGAGGTACTCTCACTCAGTCCAGTTTCTATTGGCTGGACCACCTAAATGCAAAAGAGACTTTTCTGGAGTGACCCACCTTTCTGGACTGATGCCATGTGGCTTCTTAGAGCAGGATACCCTGATGGGGAAGAAACTGGAGGCAGAAAAGCGTCACAGAAAAAAAAGGGGGAGGGGTTAAAAGGAACTGCTGTAAGATAGGATGGATCCCCAGAACTGTTAGGAAAAGGGGTCAACGAGTGAAGGAAAGAATATAAACAAATCTTAGGAGCTGGGGTGAAAATTCTGCCCCAAAACAAACAGAACAGATCAAGATTTGCAAAGAAGGAAGAAAAGAAAGGAAGCCTTCTCCTGGTGGTGAAACAATAGCACAAATAGTACAATCTTAAAAACTGTACAGCATATTAGGGGCAAGAATCAGTTGTTGAAGAGCTGAGAAACACTGAAAAAACACAGGGTACTCTAAAGGTCTGGAATAAGTTGGACCAAGCATCAAAGAGCCTTAACACGTAAGCATATTAGCAATAAAACTCTAAACAAGAGGGAGAGACTGACCTTCAGAGTTAATTCATTAAGATAATCAGATAACCAGACATCAGCAAAAAATTACAAGATATACTAAGAAACAAGAAGATAGGCTCAGCCAAGGAAACAATTAAAACTTCAGAAGAGACGCAGCATTTGGAACAATGAATCAAAGAAGTTCAAGCAAATCTCCTAAATCAATTCAAGAAGATGAAGGGAAACATGGATGAGGAGCTAAAGGACATTATGAAGATAATGTGTGAGCAAAAAGAAGACTTAAAAGTTTAAAAATAAACATAACAGAAATCATGGGGATGAAATCACATAGTTAGAACAGAGAAAAGAATAGAAAAAAAAATTAAGCAGTTTCTTAGAGACTTGAATGAGAGCACAAAGTATACAAATGTATGTGCCATGGGTGTCCCAGAAGGAGCAGAGAAGAGAAAAGGGGCAGAAATAATAATAGAGGATATAATGGCTGAAAATATCCCAACTCTTATAAAAGACATGAATATACATACCCAAAAAGCACAACATACTCCAAACAGAGTAAATCCTAATGGACCTACTCCAAGACACATACTAATCAAAATTTCAAATGCCAAAGATATAGAAAAAACTTTAAAAGCAGCAAGAGAAAAGCTATTTGTCACATCCAAGAGATCCTCAGTAAGAGTAAGTTCTGACTTCTCATCAGAAACCACAGAGGTGAAAAGGCAGTGGTATGATACAGTTCAGGTACTGAAAGAAAAAAACTACCAGCTCCAAATTCTTTATCCAGTGAAATTATTCTTCAAAAATGAGGGAAGAGTTTAAAATATTCACAGAAAACAGAAACTCAGAGAATTCATCGACAAAAGACTTGCCTAACAAAAACTACATAAGGGAGTTCTGCAGGTTGACAGGAAAAGACAGGATAGAGTGGCTTGGATCAGTGTGGTGAAATGAAGATCATCAATAAGGGTAACTAAAAGGGTAAATGCAAAACCCAATAGTACTGTATCCTCAATATACAACTCTACTCATTAATTCCTATAAAAATCATAATACAATTGAACAAAAGAAAGGCATAGTTTCTAATAATGGACATGCAAAATATAAAGTGGTAAAGTGGGACAAAACCAACATAAAGAGTGGAAACAAGGATATGGGAACAGAGAACATGCTATTGAAGTTGAGTTGATAACTTTTGAAATCAGTAGGTTATAGAAGTCGGTTATGTAATATCACCCCCAGGGTCAGCACAAAGAAAGTATTTGAAAAATATACTGAAACAGAAATGCAAAAGGGATGAGTCAGCTACATCACAAAAAGATCAACTATACAGAAAAGGACGTTGCAATAAAGGAAAAGAGAGACAAAAAATCATAGGACATATGAAAACCAAAGGACTAAATGGTTGAAGTACTGCCTTTACAGTAATAACACTGAATACTAATGGAGTAAGTCCCCAGTCAGAAGACAGAGATTGGCAGAATGGATTAAAAAGCGTTCTCCAACAATATGTTGTTTACAAGAGACTCACCTTATATGAAAGACACAAACAAACTTAAGTGAAATGATGGAAAAGATATCCCATGCAAATAGTAATGAAAAAGGAGCTGGAGTAGCTATACTAATATCAGACAAAACAGCCTAAGTACAAAGCTGATATACGAGACAAAGGACATAATATATTAATAAAAGGGGCAATCCACCAAGAAGGAATAACAATCATAAATACTTATGCACCTAACCAAGGTGCCCCAAAATACATAAGGCAAACACTAGCAAAACTAACTTCAATACATAACTCTCATCAATAGATAAAACATCAGGACAGAAGATCAATAAAGAAACAGAGAACTTGAATAACATGATAAACGAACTAGACCTAACAGACATAAACAGAACATTGCACCCAAAACAGCAGGATATACATTCGTCTCAAGTGTATGTGGGAAAAAGTTCCATTTACAATAGCAACTAAGAACCAAGTATCTAGGAATAAATTTAACCAAGGATGCAAAGAAGCTGAACACAGAAAACTAAAAAACTCTGCTAACAGAAATCAAAGAAGACCTAAACAAACACAAGGAGTGTGCTAGTTTGGATATATTATGTCCCGCCAAAAACTATATTCTTGAATGCAATCTTGTAGGGACAGACATATTAGTGTTGATTAGGTTGGAATCCATTATTGAGTTTTTCCATGGAGATGTGACTCAATCAATTGTGGGTGAAACCTTTGATAGAATTATTTCCACAGAGATGTGGACCCTGCCCATTCAGTGTGGGTCTTGATTTAATCACCAGAGTCCTATAAAAGAGCTCACAAACAGAAGAATCTCAGAGCAGCTGAGAGTGACATTTTGAAGAGCAGCTGAGAGAGACATTTTTGGAGATGGCCATTGAAAGCAGACTTTTGCTGACAATTTGGAGGTGCTAGCCCAGTGTTTGCTCTGGAGAAGCTAAGAGAGGAAAAACGCCCCAAGAGCAACATTTTGAAGAATGCACAGGAGCTGAGAGAGGAGCTGGAACACAACACGAGATCAGCAGATGCCAGCCACATGCCTTCCCAACTAACAGAGGTTTTCCAGACACTATTGCCCTTCCTTCAGTGAAGATATACTTGTGTTGATGCCTTAATTTGGACATTTTCACGGCCTTCAGACTCTAAATTTGTAACCAAATAAACCCCCTTTAAAAAAGCCAATCCATTTCTGGTATTTTCCATGACAGTAGCATTAGCAAACCGGAACAAGGGGATTCCATGTTCATAGACTGGAAGATTAAATATCGTTAAGATGTCAATTCTACCAAAAATGATTTACAGATTCAACACAATCTCAATCAAAATTCTAACAGCATGCTTTGCATAAATGGAACAGTCAATTATCAAATTTATTTGGAGGAGTAAGGGGCCCCCAATAGTGAAAAACATCTTGTAAAAGAAGAATTATGTTAGAAGACTCACACTCCATTACTTAAAAGCTTACTGCATAGCTATAGTGGTCAAAACAGTACAGTACTGGCACAAGGATAGCTATACTAAACAATGAAATCAAATTGAGAATTCAAAACCTTACATCTGTAGGTCTAATAAAATCTAATTGATTTTTGACAGTGCTGTCAAGTCCACTTAATTGGGAAAGAATAGTCTCTTCAACAAATGGTGCTGGAAAAATTGGGATACTTCAGAATCTTGTGTTAGGCAATGGTTTTTTAGACTTTACACCCACAGCACAAGCAATGAAAGAAAAAAATAGATAAATGGGACCTCCTCAAAATTAAAAATTTTGAGCATCAAAGGACTTTGTCAAGAAAGTGAAAAGACAGCCTACTCCATGTGAAAAAATATTTGGAAACCACAGATCTGATAAGGGTTCAATTTCCAGAATACATAAAGAAGTCCCACAACTCAACCATAAAAAGATAAACAACTCAATGAAAAAAAACGGGCAAAAGACTTGAACAGACATTTCTCCAAAGAGAAAACAGAAATGGCTAAAAAGCACATGAAAAGATGCTCAACATCATTAATATCAGGGAAATGCAAATTAAAACCACAATGAGATATCATTTCACACCCACAAGAATGGCTGCTGTTATGAAGACTGAAAACTACAAATGTTGGAGAGGATGTGGAGAAATAACACTCACTCAGTGCTGGTGGGAATATAAAATGGTGCAGCAGCTGTGGAAGACAGTTAAGCAATTCCTCAGGAAGCTAAGCATAGAATTACTGTATGACCTGGCAAACCCACTACTAGGTATATACCCAGAAGAACTAAAAGCAGGGACTCAGATATTTGCACACTGATGTTCATAAGGCATTATTCACAATTGCCAAAAGATAGAAACAACCCAAGTGTCCATCAACCAAAGAAAGGATAAACAAAATGTGGTACACACATACAATGGAATATTATTCAGTCACAAAAAGGTACGAAACCTGATGCGTGCAACAACATGGATGAACCTTGACACTATGCTGAGTGAAATAAACCAGACAGAAAAGGACAAATTTTGTCTGGTCTCACTGATATGAACTACTTATAATAAGCAAACTCATTGAGTTAGAATCTAGACTATAGGTTACCAGAAGACAGATTAGGGGTAGAGAACAGGGAGTTGATGCTTAATTTGTATAGAATTGCTATTTAAGTTGATAGCAAAGTTTTGGAAATGGATGGTGGTGATGGTAGCACATTATTGTAAGTATAATTAACAGCACTGAAATAATATATGAATGTGGTTAAAAGGGAAATTTTAGGTGAGATACATTACTAGAATAAAAATTAAAAGATAAAACATAGGACTGTAAACAACCGTGAACTCTACTGCAGATAATGTTGAGGTATAGCAATGGAAAAGCCAATCCTCAAATTCACATGGAATGGCAAGAGATCTCTAATACTCAAAAACACCTTGAGAAAGAATAAAAGTGGAGGTCTCATATTTCCCAATTTCAAAACTTATAACAAAACTACAGTAATCAAAACAGTGTGGTACTGGCATAAGTTAGAGATGAATGGAATCAAATAGAACTGAATGTCCAGAAATAAACCCACAAATACATGACCAACTGATTTTGTTTTCATTTTTAAGCAGTTTTATGGAGATATATTCACATATCATACAAATATATTCAAAGTGTACAATCAGTGGTTCACAGTATCATCACATAGCTGTGCATTCATCACCACAATTTTAGAAAGTATTCATTACTTCAAAAAAACAAAACAAAAATTTCATACTCCTTATACCCCCCTATTATTGACCCTTAGCAATTGTGTGGTACTTTTGTTACTACTGATGAAAGAATATTAAAATATTACTGTTAACTATATCAGGGTTCACTATGTTATACAATCCCATGTTTTATCCTCTAGCTTCCTTTCTAGTGATACATTCAACTCTAAACCTTCCCTTTCAAATACAATCACACATGTAATTTAGTGCTGTTAATTAGACTCACCATGTTGTGGTACCACAACCTCTGTTTCCAAACATTCAAATTTAAATTCAACCAAGTTATAAATTCTGTACAAATTAAGCATCTCTTCCCCATTCTATTTCTGGTAACCTATATTCTAGATTTTAACTCTACGAGTTACCTTATTAGAATTAGCTCATATTAGTGAGATCATACAATATTTGTCCTTTTGCATCTGACTTGTTTCACTCAACATAATGTCCTCAGCGTTCACCCATGTTGTCACGTGCTCCAGAGCTTATTCCTTCATACTGCTGAATGAGGTTCCATCATAAATATACACTACATTTCATTTATCCATCCATCAGTTGATGGACACTTGGATTGTTTTCATCTTTTGGCAAGTCTAAATGGTGCTGCTATGAACATCGGTGTGCAAATAAATGTCTGTTTGCACCCTGCTTTCAGTTCTCCTGAGTACATTACTAGTAAAAGGACTGCAGCATATGTGGCAGCATACTTAGCTTCCTGAGAAACCAATAACTGCCTGTCAAAGTGGCTGCACCACTTGATATTCCTACCAGCAGTGAATAATTGTCACTATTTCTCCACATTCCTTCCAACTCTTGTAGTATTCTGTTGCTGTTTTTTAATAATGGCCACTCTAGTAGGCCTTTCTAGATATCAGTGAAATTATATCTCATTGTGGTTTTGATTTGCATTTCCCTAATAGCTAGTGATGTTGAGCATCTTTTCATACGTTTTTTAACCATTTGTATTTCCTCTTTGGAAAAATGTCTATTCAAGTCTTTCATCCAATTTTAAATTGGGTTGTATGTCTTTTTATTGTTGAGCTGTAGGATTTCTTTACATATTCTAGATATTAAACCCTTATCGGATATGTGGTTTCCAAATATTTTCTCACAGTTAAGTAGGCTGTCTTTTCACTTTCTTGACAAAGTTCTCTAATGCACAAAAGCTTTTAATTTTGAGGAGGTCGCATTTATCTATTTTTTTGTTTGCTGCTTGTGCTTTGGGTATAAAGTCTAAGAAACCATTTCCCACCACAAAGTCCTGAAGATGCTTCCCTACATTTTCTTCTGAGAGAGTTATGGTCCTGTCTCTTATATTCTCTTATTGTCTTGATCCATTCTGAGTTAATTTTTGTGTAAGGTGTTGTACCAGTTTGTATACATTATATCCCCCAGAAAAAAGCCATATTCTTTAATGCAACCTTGTGGGGGCAGACGTATTAGTGTGGATTAGGTTGGAACCTTCTGATTGAGTTTCCATGGAGATGTGACCCACCCAACTGTAAGTGACACCTTGATTAGGGTGTGACCTCTTGATTGAATGTTTCCATGGAAACGTGGGTCTTGATTAGTTCACTGGAGTCCTATAAAAGGAGCTCACAAACAGAGGGACGTCAGAGCAACTGAGAGTGACATTTTGAAGAAGAGCTGCAGCTAACAGAGAACAAAACACCCCAAGAGCAACATTTTGGAGAAGGCCATTTTGAAATGCAACCTGGGGGCAAACAGACACCATCCATGTGCCTCCCGAGCTAACAGAGGTTTTCTGGACATCAACGGCCTTTCTCCAGTGAAAGTACCCTATTGTTGATGCCTAACCTTGGACACTTTATGGCCTTAAGACAGTAACTTTGTAACAAAATAAACCCCATTTACAAAAGCCAATTCATTTCTGGTGTTTTGCATAAGGACAGCATTAGCAAACTGGAACAGGTGTGCAACAGTGGTCCTCTTTCATTCTTTTGGATACGGATATTAAATTCTTCCAGCACCATTTGTTGATACCACTTTACACCCTCTAGGATGGTTATTATTTAAAAAAAACCTGAAAATACATGTTTGTGAGGACACAGAGGAATCAGAAGCTTCACACATTTTAAGGGGAATGTAAAATGGTACAGTGCTATGAAAAACACCTTGACATTTCCTCAAAAATGTAAACACAGAATTACCATAGGATCCTGCAATTTCATATATATGTACATTCCCATAAGAACTGGGAACAGGAACTCAAACAGATACTTGTACACCAATGTTCATAGCAGCATTGGGGAAACAACTCAAGCATCCCTCACAGATGAATGGATAAACAAAATACGGCATATACATGCAATGGAATATTATTCAGCCATAAAAAGGAATTAAGTGCTAATATATGCTACAAAATGGATGAACCCTGAATATATCACACCATATAAATAAGCCAAACCTGAATGGACAAACATTGCATGATTCCACTTAAATGAAATATCTAGAATAAGCAAATTCAGGGAAATGGAAAGTTCATTAGAATTTACCAGGGGCTGCAGGTAAGGGGGAATGGTGAGTTACTGCTTAATGGGTACAGAGTTTCTGCATAGGAAGATGAAAAAACTTAGGTAATAGATATAGATGATGGTATCTATCTATATAGATATAGATGAATGTAATTAATACCACTGAAACTGTACACTTAAAAATGGTAAAATGGGAACTCTGTACTTCCTGCATGATGTGTCTAAAAACCTACAACTGTTATAATGAAAAAATGGTACAGTGGTGTATTTGTTGTATGTATGTTACCACAATAA
Organism: Choloepus didactylus; assembly: GCF_015220235.1. Classification (NCBI taxonomy): domain Eukaryota; kingdom Metazoa; phylum Chordata; class Mammalia; order Pilosa; family Megalonychidae; genus Choloepus; species Choloepus didactylus. The sequence goes on from NC_051319.1 coordinate 431,239, forward strand.
TTTTTTTTCCCTAAGCTTGAATAGTTTTTTTTTTTTAAATCTTCATTTTATTGAGATATATTCACATACCACGCAGTCATACAAAACAAATCGTACTTTCGATTGTTTACAGTACCATTACATAGTGGTACATTCATCACCCAAATCAATCCCTGACACCTTCATTAGCACACACACAAAAATAACAAGAATAATAATTAGAGTGAAAAAGAGCAATTGAAGTAAAAAAGAACACTGGGTACCTTTGTCTTTGTTTCCTTCCCCTGTTTTTCTACTCATCCATCCATAAACTAGACAAAGTGGAGTGTGGTCCTTATGGCTTTCCCAATCCCATTGTCACCCCTCATAAGCTACATTTTTATACCACTGTCTTCGAGATTCATGGGTTCTGGGTTGTAGTTTGATAGTTTCAGGTATCCACCACCAGCTACCCCAATTCTTTAGAACCTAAAAAGGGTTGTCTAAAGTGTGCATAAGAGTGCCCACCAGAGTGACCTCTCGGCTCCTTTTGGAATCTCTCTGCCATTGAAGCTTATTTCATTTCCTTTCACATCCCCCTTTTGGTCAAGAAGATGTTCTCCGTCCCACGATGCCAGGTCTACATTCCTCCCCGGGAGTCATATTCCACGTTGCCAGGGAGATTCACTCCCCTGGGTGTCTGGTCCCACGTAGGGGGGAGGGCAGTGATTTCACCTTTCAAGTTGGCTTAGCTAGAGAGACAGGGCCACATCTGAGCAACAAAGAGGCATTCGGGAGGAGGCTCTTAGGCACAACCATAGGGAGGCCTAGCCTCTCCTTTGCAGCAACCGTCTTCCCAAGGGTAAAACCTGTGGTAGAGGGCTCAACCCATCAAACCACCAGTCCCCTATGTCTGTACCACAATAATTTAAATTAAAAAAATAATAAAAAACAAAAACAAACTTTAAAAAACTGTACACTCCCACCTTTGAAAGCTCTGTAAATGAGCTCAGAAATTTATGACCCTATGTAACTGGAACACTATGACTGTTTTCTGAGCTGTTTAACACTTCTTGACCTTTGGTATAGAAGACTGGTGTCATCTCTTTCAGGGGCTTGGATACGTAAGTTTTAAGCACAAGTCTTTCCCCTGGCATATATTATGATCACGTTTATGAATAGGGTAGAAATGCATGGGAGGTCAGCTTTTCCTTTTGTGAAAATATATCAAATTGTATGAAATAAAGCAGAGGGAACCTCAAAGCAAAATTTATCTTAACTGAGCCTTTCTCAAGTGAGAGAAACACTCACTTGAGCACTCTACTTTGGCTCTTTTTTTTTTTCCCTTAAGACAAGGAAACAAGCTCAGTATGTGATGACCCACATACCTATCCTCCCAGTAAGCCTAGTGACCACTGGTGAGGTCACCAGTAAGCAATGTGCTCAGTCTGCTAGTGCTATTTTACCACCACCACCAGGTATGTCACTAGAAAGCTATTTGGACACTGAATAATAGAAAAGGTATCTATTTCTCAGAATTGTGAGAGGACTAACCACATAAAATGCAAACATGATTTTCAAAGTACTTAGTGACACCACTGTGTTTCCAAAATCTAAGACAGACATGAAGGTGAGGTGAGGGGCCTCAGGCCTCTATCACTCCCCTGTGCTTGCAGCACTTGTCATCTCTAACAGCAGCTTTGCTCCTAATTCTCCCAGCTGACCACCATCCAGCCACACTGCAGAGGCCCATAAACAACCTCCCACTCCCCACCCCCAGATTCAGCTACCTGGCATTAGGGACTATATCTCGTTCACTGCCATATCCCCACTACTTTGAGAGCTTGATATAGCATGGAAATCAATTTTAAATTACCGATGATTTGACCCTGAGCTAGCACTCTTGAGCATGTACTATGGGAGGGCATTCCATGTGCACTGAGTGAAATTATGTACAAATTTCCAGAGAATTACTGAGTTTTATTCTCCTGGCATCACTGCATCAGAGAAGGCATGCTGTAATGCCAATTCCAGCTCTGCCAAAAATTTTATGACTTTGGAAAAGTTACTTCACCTTCTGGTCCTCTGCTTCTCCACCTTTAAATTCGCTAGAAGCCCTAAGAACCACACCAGCTTGAAAATACTCTAAAATTAAAACAAGAAAAAAAAGGAAAAGAAAGAAAGAAAGAAGAGAAGAGAAGAGTTAGGAGGAGGACAATCAAAACACTCCTCATTATCGGGACAAAAAATAAGTATGAGAAATTTATTATTAAATAAATTTATACCCAGGAAAAAGCACAAGGAAACATGTGGCCATGACTATTCCCACCCACAGATTTCCATGGCACCTTTCCCAACAAACGAAGTAAGCAAAAATTAAGTGGAAGGGCAAAAATGAGAAAAACATTCCCATAACGCATTAGAATAAGCCCATGCTCTTCTTCCCTAACTCGCTCTCAGGTGAGGACCTTAACTCAGGCTCCACTGATGGGAGCCCCTCACTTCCCACCTGTCCCTAGATGTCCCCACACACAGGGCAGGGGAAGCAGTGTCCCCACTCCTCTAGAAGGCTAGGGCTCCCTTTTGTTGTGCTTGATCCCAGCCCCTCTCGCTCCAGCATCAACTTCTCCATCTCTCCTACTGATGGGCAAATTGTTTCTGTAAAGTATAGTAAGTATTTTAAGCTTGTGGGCCATATAGTCTCTGTAGAATGGCAGCATGAAAGCAGCATGAAAGCAGCCACAAAACAGTACATAAACAAATAGGCACAGCTGTAATAACAGAACATGATTATCTAAAGCAGGTGGCAGGCCACATTTGGCCAATGAACTTGAGTTTGCTGAACCCTGGTCCTAGACCATCTCAGCAGTTTACAAATATGCTCCAAGATCTCCATCTTAAAAACATACAAACAAAAGGCCCTCTCCTTACCCCACACCCTTCTCCAGCTACTGCTCCATTCGTCTGCTACCCTTCTTAGAAGACTCTTCTGAAGAGACACTCACTGCTTTCCTGTCCTCTCCTCATGTCTACCACCCAACCACCTCCTACAGGCTTGTGCCCCACCACCCACCAATTCTGCTCTGGTCAAGGTCACCCAGAGCTTCCAGCTGGCCAGACCTGATGCCCATTTCTATCCTAACTTCTGTGCAGTGCTAAGTTCCTCAAGTCCTCCTTTGTTCCGACTGTTACAATCTGGAACCCAGATCTACCAGAGAAAAGACTTGAAGACCTCCACTGACCCAGTGAATTGGGAACTGAATTAGGAAGGGGAGATCCTGGCAAGACATCCCATGGGTGTCTGCTGCTAACCCAAGAAGTGAGGTTCAGGGGGATGGAGTCTGTGATCACACGGGATGCATCAATAATGTACTACAAGTTGTACAATGGGTCTCTTTCAGCATTTCCATCAGACATGTGCCCCATGAGTGAGTCTCAACTCATAAGTAAACACCCTATTTTTAGTTAATTTCCAAAGTAACAGAATAAGCAACACTTTACACACCTTCCAATAACTCCTGACCAACGGAGGCTTAGTCAGAACAGTGGTGGCAGTGTCTCCACCGTGGCCGTTTTGCTTTTTCCATTACCTTCACCTCCTCTCCCTCATACCCCTCTTTCCACTCCCTCAGAAGCTCCCATTTTCAACCTGGGAGGCTGAAATACACTATGTTTGGGGGCGTTTTATTCCAACAACATGGCCTGTTCACATGATGTGCCCTGTCAAATACCTTCATCCTAACTTTTCAGAGAGGAGAATGGAGATTTTACATTACTCTTACTGTTTTTCCTGCAAAGTGCTATCTTTAACCCCCATCCCCACCTGTTTTTTTCCTGGCTCTTTTTGAGGTATGTGTAACTGGGATGTCACAAGCTCTGGGCAGTGGTTCTAAACTGGCCTCATCCCATCAATTTCTGATTCAGTAGGTCTGGTGGGGCTCAGGAATGTGCATTTCTAACCAGTTCCCAGGTGATGCCAGTGCTGCTGGTCCAGACGCCACACTTTGAGAACCAATAATTTGAGTGTTCCAGCCCCAGCTCAGCCTCTCACTACTTACGTTAGATCCTTAATGAATCTCTCCAAGCCTCATCTGTGCACTAGTGAAATACTGCCAATGCCAGGGGGCCACCTTGCGGAAGAAGCACAAACTATCTGGCCCAGACTAAGTGCTCAAGAAATAAGAGCTCAATCTCCTACCCCGAGTCAGTGGTTCATTTGTCCCCCAACAGTCTTGAGGAGCATACATGTGGACCCGTTGGCCCCAAACTGCCTCTTTCTTAGGAAACTTAATCTTCACCAGAGCTTCAGAAACTCAAGGAATACTGAAACTCCTCCCAGGCAATGTCAACTGAATTTCTATATTTCTCCCTTGAACTATACTTTGAACCATACTTCCCAAATCTTCAAGCAATTATGAACACTGCTTCTGACACCATTCCCATTTGCTTCCCATGATCTGCACTCAACACAACTGAAATTAAATAATTAAGGAACATCTGGTCAATGAGAGTAAGATGCTGACAGTTAAATTTTTTAAAAAATGGTTAAGAAAATCAAACACATATACATATATAAAATAGAACGTATGCATATGTGTAGGGAGGGAGGAACAGCAAATGAGAAAAAGAGAAGTACATAAATAAATGCTGGGAAGGATAGGTTCTATATAAAAAATAAAAAATGGTCATATCTGGATAGGATTGTGGACAATCCCACACCTCAGCCACACAACTGCTGTTCCAGTTTGCTAATGCTGCCGTTTTGCAAAACACCAAAAATGGACTGGCTGTTATAAAGGGGGGTTATTTGGTTACACAGTTACAGTCTTAAGGCCATAAAGTGTCCAAGGTAACGCATCAACAATACGGTACCTTCACTGAAGGTTGGCCAATGACGTCCCAAAATCCTCTGTTAGCTTGGAAGGCACATGGCTGTCACCCGCTTGCTCCAGGGTTCTGGTTTCAAAATGGCTTTCTCCCAGGACATTCCTCTGTAGACATCTGTGGGTGTTCTCTTGGTTTCTCCCAGGCAAACTCTGGGCTAGCAAAAGTCTGCTTGCAACAGCCGTCTCCAAAATGTCCCTCTTGGCTGCAGCCATCAAGGGGTACACAACTCCAAGCATGTCTAAGCATCAGTGTCAGCAAGTGTCTGGGCCTGTGTGGCTCTCTCTTTTAAAGCACTCCAGTAATTAAATCAAGACCCATGTTGAATGGGCAGGGCCACACCTCCATGGATATAATCTAATCAAAGGTATTACCTACAGTTAGGTGGGGCACATCTCCATGGAAACAACCTAATCCAATGATTCCAACCTAATCAATGCTAATACCTTTGCCCTCAAAAGACTGCATCAAAGAACACGGCATTTTGGGGGACATAATACATCCAAACCGGCACAAGTGCCATGTGGCAGATTGGGAAGGGACCGTAACCCATACAGACCAGCACAATCCCTGCACTTGGCTCCACTTGCCACAAACATCTCTCCACCACTTGTCCCGATCTCTCCTGTGTTCTTGGCTCCCACTTGAAAACCCTCCTCTACCTAGCCTCAGACTCTCCAAAAACTCACTTTCCTCCAAGTCCTCCCTCACAACTCCCCAGGACAAGGTCATCTTCTCTCCATCTTTCCCCACACTGCTGTCCTTCCAGGTCGACTTCATATCTCTTAGAAAGAGTTCTCCCTTCAACTCCCCTCCAGGAGGGTTTCAGCCCCAACATTCCCAGGACCCCCCCCCCATCCCACTGAGGGTAAATAAAATGAAATGTTCTCTGCTTAATAAAGAGGAGGCAATCGCCCCTCCCTTCCCTTCAGGGTATCTCCTTAAAAACATAATAGATTCTCCTGCTCAGGAATTAGAAGAACCTAGTCTGCCTATTTCCTAACGCAAGGCCACAGGCTTCCTGACCTTTGGCACTGTAAACACACACCTTCAAAATGAACTCAGGAGTCTTTCTCCAAGTGAACAGGAGGCCATCACAAGATGCATCTATTTTTCTCTCAAGACAAGAGAGGTTTTAATTATTTCTTTTACTTCATATACTGTGTGAAATTCTGCCCAGACTCTGTACTCTCTCGCAGACTGCTTACATACGTGTCATCTGTAAAGCTTATACAATCAAATGTTTTCTTTTTTTTTCCATATCGATGTGCATAGGTCTATGTTGCCAGAACTTTTGCTTCTCCCATCCTGAATGGGGTAGCCCCCATTCCCCGCTCCCGGCCCGCGGGTGTGTGCAATCGCCAATCTCAGCCTCCACGCCCCCACACTGTTATTTCAGTCCTCCTCTCATTCCCCCCAGAACCCCTCCAAGTCCCCACCGGCCCCCCAGGTCCCTCCGCATCTCCTCCAGGTCCCCACCATCCCCGTCAGATGCTCACCCTTCCCCAGGACCCCACCTTTGGCTCTTCAGCCCACATCACATCGCCTCCCGCCAGCCCCTGGGCCACTGGGGAGAGGAGGGTCGCCGGGGCAACCTCAGCGGGAGGGACTGTGCGGGAAGAGAAGGCCGAAAGGGTTTGGAGCAGAGGCCCCGATTGTCGGCCAAATGCACCTGACGAACTCAGACTCCCAGCGCCCTTTCTGAGGCGCCCGGGAGGAGGTGCTCTGAGCCGCTCAAGCGTCCGCGTCTGGAGATAAGGGGCGGCGATGGACGGCAAGGCGCATGCGCAAATGTCCTGGCCCGGTGCGCTGTCGATATGGGATCGGACGGGAACGCCACGCGGCCGGACACTTGGTTCCGTTCGGCTGCGCATGCTTGCACCTTGCAGTCTCTTTTTCTGGCTGGTGCCCTCGGCTTCTACGCCGGAAGAGGTTTGTTTTCTTCTTAAGTTATTTCCTGTTTCATCTCCCGGTACCGAGTAAAGAATAAGCAATTGGAATCCGGGAGTCCGGGTTTCGAGCCCCGCTCCTTGCCTGGCTCGGTTTTGACTCCTGGGGGCCGCGGGGCGCCTGGTCCCGCAGCCTCCCTCCGGGCGGCGACCACCGGGGCGCGGGGGATGGACAGGGAGACGCGCGTGTTCGAGCGGAGAGGCACTTCCGTGGCCTCCACGGGTGTCTCCCGGGCGGAGCCTGCCGGACCCGGGCGCGCTGACTTCATCGAGAAGCCGGACTCCTTCTCCTACGCCGATTTCTTTAAGGGCTACCTGCTCCCCAACCTGCCCTGCGTTTTCTCCAGCGCCTTCACGGAGGGCTGGGGCAGCAGGAGGCACTGGGTGACGCGCAGCGGGAAGCCCGACTTCGATTATTTGCTCCAGAAGTATGGTAAGGGCAGACCTGAAGGGCGTGAGGGTCGTGGGATGGGCGTTTTCCTCGCAGCAAATTCCAGAACGGGATTAGAGCCGGTGCCCTCTGACCCCTGCACCTCCTCAGAGTTCCTTCAGCTAAGGTCAGTTTGCGGAGGGCTGCAAAGGAGGGAGCCATTGGGGATTTGGGGGAGGGCAAAGCATGAGTGGCTCCCTCGGAGGCTTCACTGGATGACAGTGTTGACAGTGAGCTGGAAGGCCCGTGGTTGGAGACAGGTAGTTCAGCAAGAGGCCAGACCAGGGTCAGTGAGGATGGACAGGCGTGGATGACTCTCAGAAAAACCTCATGTTCCGTGTGCAGAGCACAAACTGCGCATGCCCTTCTTGTTTTAGGAGACATGGTTGTACCTGTTGCAAACTGCGGAGTGCAGGAGTACAACTCGAACCCCAAGGAAACACATGCCCCTCAGAGATTACATTAGTACTGGAAAGAGTACATCCAGCAGAACTACTCCTCTCACGGGGCTGTCTGTACTCAAAGACTGGCACCTGTGCAGGTAAAGGGGCTTCACATACTGACTGTGGTTCAGCCGACTTGCTAGAACTGAATGAACCCTGAGCTTGACTGACTGTGTGGGCCCACAGGCGCATCCAAAGTTAGGAGTTTAGTCAAGGTGAAAAAACCAGCTCCTCAGCAAGGCTAGAAGTGTCATTCTTTCTAAACATTGACATCTCACAGTGCCTGGCAGGTGTTGGCCACTGTGAAGAGTGTGAGCTTCGTGCAAGTGCAGTCACACACTTCTATCTTGTTTGCCCAGAGTTGCCTGGATCCCCTCCTCTGCCCCACCCTCCATATCTAACTGGCAGCCCCCAGCCTTAGCCACTTCCTTCTAGATGCCCCTGAAACCAGCCTCTCCTTTTCCTCCCCCTGCTTCTTCAAATCAGGCCCTGCCTTCTCTGCCTTAGTTGCTGCTGGGGTTTCCTGATATAACCACCTCAAATCTTCTCCTCCCTGCTAGTCTCTCTAAAGGTTGTCAAAATGATTCCTAGCACAACCATGTCCTGCCCCATGTTTGAAATCGTCACTGATAAGACCAACAGAAAACTCTGTAATACGTGTTCCGAATCTTTCAAGGTCTGTCCCCACTTATCTCATGCTTCTTCCACCTGGGGAGCTCCCACTTACCCCTCAAGATCCTATTAATATGATGCTCACTCTGAGAAATGCTTATCCTCTTGCAGGCAAGGTGGTTCCCCCAGCATGGACCTGACTCCTGCCCAGTGATCCCCCTCTCTGTGGGAATCCACAGGTTTAGTTCAGTTTCCCTCTCTACAGTGTCCTTTTCCCAGTAGTAGAGACCATGATGGTCATTTTAGATCCCACCCCCTGGCACAGGGCCCAGCTCATAGCAGGTGCTCAATATGGAGTGAAAGTATAAACAAATGAATTCTTGTTTTGCCCATGTGGAAACTAAGGCTCAAAAAGGTGAAATGAGACTAGAGGCCAGGCCCTCGTGATTACCAGGACAATCCAGTAGTGCATGACAACAGCTGGCACCTGGCACCCCAATGCATAGCATCCTCGGAGCTTTTTGCCATACAGCATTAAGCCAGTTAAAACCATGGACCCAGATACATTAATGCGCTGATCCCAGCACTCAAAGAGCTCCTGTTCCAGTAGTAGAGATGGACACATGTGCCTAAACACTATCATGCACTGTGGACTCAGGTTTCAAATGAGCTATGAATGGTGTTTTGGATAAGTTGTCCCAAATATTGCATGGGACATACTTATACTAGAAAATCATTCCTTATGTATTTGAAATTTAATTTTGACAGGTGTCCTGTATTTTTATCTAGCAGCCCTAAAAACTAAAAAGGACAGAAGCCTGGGATTTATTAAAAAATAAAAAGTACAGAAGAAGGTCAGTAGAGGTCATAAAGGAGGTAATAAATGAGCAGGGTTTTAAGGATGAATGAATAGGAGGGTTCCACAGGTGCACAAAGACTGACAAGACAGAGGAACAGCATGATGTTTTGGGGGTTTCATGCTACCTAGGCATTCTCCTCTCATGCCTCTGGCCAAGTTAATAGTCATCTGTCCACATGTGTTCTTTCTAAAGGGTCTCCCCGATGGAGGACGTGTAACCCTGCCAGTGTTCTCATCAGACTGGCTGAATGAGTACTGGGACGCCCTCGATGTGGAGAATACCGATTCGTCTACATGGGGCCTGCAGGACCTGGTAAAGCTGTTCCACACCACTTTGAGCCTGGGTGCCATGGTGCAACATGATGGGCTGCAGGACCTGCCCTTCCCCTCTCTGACTGCTCTCCACTCCCACATCTCTAGAACAGCTGCCTCCTCTGACCTTCCCTACTAGCATCTAAGCCTTTCCCTAGAACTCTTGGAGATCCCATTAGCAACGGTCCCAGACTTGGGCTGCAAAGCTTGGCATTCCAGGCCCTTCCTATTTGGCCCAGCCCATTTTTCTCCTTCCCCTCCTTCCACCAGAGCTGTGCAGCTTCTGTGGAACATTCTAGGGGACGGGCAGGAGGTTTGGACCACCCACTGAAGGTAGGCCAAGCTCCTAAGGAGCAGGGGGGTTCCTTAGCACAGATGTTAGAGCTGGGGACCATTTGTCCCACATGAATGAGAGGTGACAGCCTGCTTTACTAGCAAGGCCTTTGGGATGCTTAAGCCCAGAGAAACGCTCGCAGAAACCAAGCCCATGCCCAGCCCTTAGGGCATGAAACCAGGAGCTCCGCCCAGGTCGCGTTCCATGCCGACATCTTCCGCTCCTTCAGCTGGTCTCGTGAATATCTGCGGGAGGAAAAAATG